>NC_091339.1:1177599-1427599 GCF_038502225.1 Cherax quadricarinatus
CAGGGTTCACCGAGTCACTGGTGTTTCCCAGGGTTCAACGAGTCACTGGTGTTTTTTAGGGTTCAACGAGTCACTGGTGTTTATCAGGGTTCACCGAGTTAATGGTGTTTCCCCGGGTTCACCGAGTTACTGGTGTTTCCCAGGGTTCACCGAGTTACTGGTGTTTCCCAGGGTTCACCGAGTCACTGGTGTTTCCCAGGGTTCAACGAGTCACTGGTGTTTATTAGGGTTCAACGAGTCGCTGGTGTTTATCAGGGTTCACCGAGTTACTGGTGTTTCCCAGGGTTCACCGAGTTACTGGTGTTTCCCAGGGTTCACCGAGTTAATGGTATTTCCCCGGGTTCACCGAGTTACTGGTGTTTCCCAGGGTTCACCGAGTTACTGGTGTTTCCCAGGGTTCACCGAGTTACTGGTGTTTCCCAGGGTTCACCGAGTTACTTGGGTTTCCCAGGGTTCACCGAGTTACTGGTGTTTCCCAGGGTTCACCGAGTTACTGGTGTTTCCCAGGGTTCACCGAGTTACTGGGGTTTCCCAGGGCTCACCGAGTTACTGGTGTTTCCCAGGGTTCACCGAGTTACTGGTGTTTCCCAGGGTTCACCGAGTTACTGGTGTTTCCCAGGGTTCACCGAGTTACTTGTGTTTCCCAGGGTTCACCGAGTTACTTGTGTTTCCCAGGGTTCACCGAGTTACTGGTGTTTCCCAGGGTTCACCGAGTTACTGGTGTTTCCCAGGGTTCACCGAGTTACTGGTGTTTCCCAGGGTTCACCGAGTTACTGGTGTTTCCCAGGGTTCACCGAATTACTGGTGTTTCCCAGGGTTCACCGAGTTACTGGTGTTTATCAGGGTTCACCGAGTTACTGGTGTTTCCCAGGGTTCACCGAATTACTGGTGTTTCCCAGGGTTCACCGAGTTACTGGTGTTTATCAGGGTTCACCGAGTTACTGGTGTTTCCCAGGGTTCAACGAGTCACTGGTGTTTCCCAGGGTTCAACGAGTTACTGGTGTTTATTAGGGTTCAACGAGTCGCTGGTGTTTATCAGGGTTCACCGAGTCACTGGTGTTTCCCAGGGTTCACCGAGTCACTGGTGTTTCCCAGGGTTCACCGAGTCACTGGTGTTTATCAGGGTTCACCAAGTCACTGGTGTTTTTCAGGGTTCACCGAGTCACTGGTGTTTATCAGGGTTCACCGAGTCACTGGTGTTTCCCAGGGTTCAACGAGTCACTGGTGTTTATCAGGGTTCAACGAGTCACTGGTGTTTATCAGGGTTCAACGAGTCACTGGTGTTTATCAGGGTTCAACGAGTCACTGGTGTTTATCAGGGTTCAACGAGTCACTGGTGTTTATCAGGGTTCAACGAGTCACTGGTGTTTATCAGGGTTCACCGAGTCACTGGTGTTTATCAGGGTTCAACGAGTCACTGGTGTTTATCAGGGTTCAACGAGTCACTGGTGTTTATCAGGGTTCAACGAGTCGCTGGTGTTTACACTTCGTTCACTGAGTCACTGGTGTTTCCCAGGCTTCAACGAGTCACTGGTGTTTATCAGGGTTCACCGAGTCACTGGTGTTTATCAGGGTTCAACGAGTCACTGGTGTTTTCCAGGGTTCACCGAGTCACTTGTGTTTCCCAGGGTTCACCGAGTCACTGGTGTTTCCCAGGGTTCAGCGAGCCACTGGTGTTTCCCAGGGTTCAGCGAGTCACTGGTGTTTCCCAGGGTTCAGCGAGTCACTGGTGTTTCCCAGGGTTCACCGAGTCACTGGTGTTTCCCAGGGTTCACCGAGTCACTGGTGTTTCCCAGGGTTCAGGGAGTCACTGGTGTTTCCCAGGGTTCACCGAGTCACTGGTGTTTCCCAGGGTTCACCGAGTCACTGGTGTTTCCCAGGGTTCAGCGAGTCACTGGTGTTTCCCAGGGTTCACCGAGTCACTGGTGTTTCCCAGGGTTCACCGAGTCACTGGTGTTTCCCAGGGTTCAGCGAGTCACTGGTGTTTCCCAGGGTTCAGCGAGTCACTGGTGTTTCCCAGGGTTCAGGGAGTCACTGGTGTTTCCCAGGGTTCAGGGAGTCACTGGTGTTTCCCAGGGTTCACCGAATCACTGGTGTTTCCCAGGGTTCAGGGAGTCACTGGTGTTTCCCAGGGTTCAGCGAGTCACTGGAGTTTCCCAGGGTTCAGGGAGTCACTGGTGTTTCCCAGGGTTCACCGAGTCACTGGTGTTTCCCAGGGTTCAGGGAGTCACTGGTGTTTCCCAGGGTTCAGGGAGCCACTGGTGTATCCCAGGGTTCAGGGAGTCACTGGTGTTTCCCAGGGTTCACCGAGTCACTCTTGTTTCCCAAGGTTCACCGAGACACTGGTGTTTCCCAGGGTTCAGGGAGTCACTGGTGTTTCCCAGGGTTCACCGAGTCACTGGTGTTTCCCAGGGTTCAGGGAGTCACTGGTGTTTCCCAGGGTTCAGGGTTTCCCAGTTCAGGGAGTTGGTGTTTCCCAGGGTTCAGCGAGTCACTGGTGTTTCCCAGGGTTCAGCGAGTCACTGGTGTTTCCCAGGGTTCAGGGAGTCACTGGTGTTTCCCAGGGTTCAGCGAGTCACTGGTGTTTCCCACGGTTCAGCGAGTCACTGGTGTTTCCCAGGGTTCAGGGAGTCACTGGTGTTTCCCAGGGTTCAGAGAGTCACTGGTGTTTCCCAGGGTTCAGGGAGTCACTGGTGTTTCCCAGGGTTCAGGGAGTCACTGGTGTTTCCCAGGGTTCAGGGAGTCATTGGTGTTTCCCAGGGTTCAGCGAGTCACTGGTGTTTCCCAGGGTTCAGCGAGTCACTGGTGTTTCCCAGGGTTCAGGGAGTCACTGGTGTTTCCCAGGGTTCAGCGAGTCACTGGTGTTTCCCACGGTTCAGCGAGTCACTGGTGTTTCCCAGGGTTCAGGGAGTCACTGGTGTTTCCCAGGGTTCAGAGAGTCACTGGTGTTTCCCAGGGTTCAGGGAGTCACTGGTGTTTCCCAGGGTTCAGGGAGTCACTGGTGTTTCCCAGGGTTCAGGGAGTCACTGGTGTTTCCCAGGGTTCAGGGAGTCACTGGTGTTTCCCAGGGTTCAGGGAGTCACTGGTGTTTCCCAGGGTTCAGGGAGTCACTGGTGTTTCCCAGGGTTCAGGGAGTCACTGGTGTTTCCCAGGGTTCAGGGAGTCACTGGAGCCTCACTGGCTTTGTGTATCATAGTGTAACGGATTATGTAATTGACAATGTTTTTCATGGCGGGTATTATTGTACATAAAAATCCGGTGGTGACCTTTTGAATAAGATAGACCAGAGGTGGTCACGGCACCCACACCAGAGGTGGGCACGGCACACACACCAGAGGTGGTCACGGCACACACACCAGAGGTGGTCACGGCACACACACCAGAGGTGGTCACGGCACACACACCAGAGGTGGTCACGGCACACACACCAGAGGCGGTCACGGCACACACATTAGAGGTGGTCACGGCACACATACCAGAGGTGGTCACAGCACACACACCAGATGTGGTCACGACACACACAGCAGAGGTGGTCACGACACACACACCAGAGGTGGTTACGACACACACACAAGAGGTGGTCACGACACACACACCAGAGGTGGTCACGACACACACACCAGAGGTGGTCACGACACACACTCCAGAGGTGGTCACGACACACATACCAGAGGTGGTCACGACACACACCAGAGGTGGTCACGACACACACACACACACACACACACACACACACACACACACACACACACACACACACACACACACACCAGAGACGGTCACGGCACACACACACACATCAGAGGTGGTCACGGCACACACACCAGAGGTGGTCACCACACACACACACCAGAGGTGGTCACGGCACACACACACCAGAGATGGTCATGGCACACACACACACACACACCAGAGGTGGTCACGACACACACACACCAAAGGTGGTCATGGCACACACACGCACACACCAGAGAGTGGTCACAGCATACACACACACACCAGAGGTGGTCACGACACACACGCACACACACACACTTATCAGAGGTGGTCACGGCACACACGCACACACATATACACACCAGAGGTGGTCACAGCACACACACACACACACACACACCAGAGGCGTTCACGGCACACACTCACACCAGAGGTGTTCGCGGTTCACACACAAACACATACACCAGAGGTGATCACAGGTCTCTCTCTCTCTCTCTCTCTCTCTCACACACACACACACACACACACACACACACACACACACACACACACACACACACACACACACATGATGACGACACAAAATACTGCGAGGAATTGACAAGGTGGATTAAGACAGGATGTTCCAGAGAGGGGACACAGAAACAAAGGGTCATAATTGGAAGTTGAAGACTCAGATGAGTCAAAGGGATGTTAGGAAATATTTCTTCAGTCAAAGAGCTGTCAGGAAGTATAATAGTCTGGAAAGTGACGTAGTGGAGGCAGGAACCATACATAGCCTTAAAACGAGGTTTGATAAGATAAAGCTTATGGAGCAGGGAGAGAGAGGACCTAGTAGGGATCAGTGAAATAGCGGGGCCAGGAGCTATGAATCGACCCCTGCAACCACAAATAGGTGAGTACACACACACACATCACAGGAAAAGACCGAGAAGTATGTGAAGAGCTCAACACGAGATTTAAGGAGGTATTTTCAGTAAAGACAAAAAGGACTTCAGAAAGCCGGAACGGTGGGGTACACAGTACTAGAACTCAACCCACAACTCAGGATATAAATAACCATAATTTAAACCTAGAAGATGATTGATCACGTTGACCCTGATCTAAACCTCCATAATCTGACACCCAATCAAAACATATTGGAAAGTAACTGCCTTTATTACACAGCATCAAAAGCCAGCACTATCCTAAACAATGCTAAAAGTCTATCAGTACTTAACTACAACATCAGGTCCTTAAGCAAACACTATGATGACCTGGCACTCCTTGAATCACTAAAGACACCCTTCTCCTGCATTATTCTTACTGAGACCTGGCTTAAGCAGGACACAATAGATATCTACCCTCTACCAGGATACACAGCAATCCACAACTGCAGACCATACCAAGTTGGGGGTGGTATTGCAATCTATTACTCTAACCAATTATCTTGTATTAGCACCACTTGCTTTAGTGATGAATATGGGGAATACATTTTTGCTAATTTTACTGTAAAAAACCTTAAGACGCCTATAACAATCGGTGCCATTAACCGGATACCCCACACAAACATCCCAAATTTCAGTGAGAAATTAAAGGCACTAATAACAAACAGACAAATGAATAAGCACCACCTTCTCTTAGCTGGAGACTTCAACATCAACCTTGGCCTACTAGATGATCAGCCTGTAACTGATTTCATCAACAATATGAACAACACACTTCTCATACTAACAATAACTAAACCAACCAGGCTCGCTGAGACAAGTGCAACCATAATAGACCACATATGGACCAATATACTAGCCCCCCTTAAATCAGGGATAATCACAGATAGCACTACAGACCACTACCCTACCTTCCTCTTGACAAACATTAGTAAGCCACCACTTGAATACAACAAAGTTTCATTTAGACTCCATGACGAGGCCTCAATAAGGAAGTTCACAGCTGACCTAGAGACTGTTGACTGGCCTACAGAATTCTCCAAGGCCAATGGTATTGATGACTGGACAGACATTTTTCTTAACAAATTACTTAGACTATACAACAAACATTGTCCTATAAAAAGAAACAGATCACAAACAAACGGCTTGGTTGCCCATGGCTAACCAGCACCATTCTGAAATCCATTGATAAGAAACACCAATATGAAAAGCAATATAGACAGGGCTTAATACACAAAGATATTCTTAAACACTATTCATCAGTTCTCACCAAAGTAATAAAGAAAGCCAAACAACTATACTACTCCAGTAGATTCACTGACACAAGAGGAGATATAAAAAAGACCTGGAAAACACTCTCTCAGATTCTAGGGGCCCACAAACTGAAAAAAAACAAGAATATTGTCCTAACTAAACCTCATGAAACACCACTGCATCCCACTGACACAGCTAACAAGATAAACGACTTCTTCTCAACCATAGGATCTAATCTCGCCAATAAAATCTCACATACCAATGCCCATGCCGGGGACTACCTAGATGGGAATTTCCCAAATTCCTTCTATCTTGCACCAACTGAGCCCACGGAAGTCACCGAGATTATAAAGTCACTTAAAAATAATTCAGGGAATCTGTCTCATGTCCCACCATTATCGTACAAGCGAGCGGCCCATGTCCTTTCACATGCTATTTCAATACTTTTTAACAAGTCACTAGAAACTAGCACCTTCCCAAAACTACTCAAGATGGCAAGGGTTACACCAATACATAAAGGTGGTGACCCTACAGATTTAAACAACTATAGGCCAATATCAAACTTACCATTGCTATCCAAAATCTTTGAGAAACTCGTGCACAGGAGACTATATTCATTTATAATGGCACAAAACAGACTCAACCCCTGCCAATTTGGATTCAGGAAAAATAAAAGCACTAATGATGCAATCATAAAAATGCTAGACCTGCTTTACACAGCATTGGAAAATAAGGAATATCCACTAGGAATTTTTATTGACCTAAGAAAAGCTTTTGGCACAGTAGACCACGGCATCCTACTCCACAAACTTGACCATTATGGTATAAGAAGCCATGCGCTTGCATATTTCAAATCTTACCTTACTAATAGGTATCGGTATGTCACCATTAAAGACACAGCATCAACAACATGGCCACTTGATACTGGAGTTCCGCAGGGAAGTGTCCTTGGTCCCCTGCTCTTCCTCATATACATCAATGATCTTCCAAATGTATCCCAACACCTGAACCCCATTCTCTTTGCTGACGATACGACTTATGTCATCTCTCACCCTAATCTTGCCACCCTCAACACCATTGTTAACGAGGAGCTGATCAAAATATCGACTTGGATGACAGCCAATAAACTTATGCTTAACACTGACAAAACTTACTACATTATGTTTGGTAGCAGAGCAGGAGTTGCGCAAATTAACATTAAGATCGACAACACTCTAATTGCCAGACATAATGAGAGCAAATTCCTAGGCCTATACCTCGACAACAACCTGAATTTCAGCACCCATATCCAACACATAACCAAAAAAGTATCCAAAACGGTTGGGATCCTCTCTAAGATACGATACTACATGCCGCAAAATGCCCTTCTCACACTATACCACTCACTTATTTATCCATACCTTACCTATGCTACTTGTGCTTGGGGATCAACTGCAGCAACACACCTAAAGCCAATAATAACCCAACAAAAAGCCGCAGTAAGAATAATCACTAAATCCCATCCCTGGCAAAACCCCCCCCCCCCACTCTTCATAGATCTAAACTTACTTCCTGTTCAGTACATCCACACTTACTACTGTGCAATCTGCATCTACAGGACCTTAAATTCAAATATTAACCTTGACCTAAAACGCTTTCTTGATAGCTGTGACAGAACCCACAGGCATAACACCAGACACAAACATC
Source organism: Cherax quadricarinatus (assembly GCF_038502225.1). Taxonomy (NCBI): domain Eukaryota; kingdom Metazoa; phylum Arthropoda; class Malacostraca; order Decapoda; family Parastacidae; genus Cherax; species Cherax quadricarinatus. The sequence continues at coordinate 1,185,183 of NC_091339.1, forward strand.
TCTATGACATTCCCCGTGTCCAGCTAAACCTTTACAAAAATTCAATGTATGTCAAAGGCCCTAAAATCTGGAACACCCTACCTGAAAACTCTAGAACTGCAGACACATTCATCACCTTCAAAACTACCATTAGAAAACATCTTATCTCCCTGATACACCCCGTCAACTAATTACACGAATACCACCTGGTGGTTCACACTTACACGCACTCACCCATTTGACCATAAACAGAAATATCTATCTCAATCTTAAAATAATGAATCCTAACTAGTCATAAGTTGGCCTCTGATACTCCAATACTGAAACTATGTATTGTGACAAAACAAAAGCATTCACATTGCTAAACTCACAAACTAGTATTTAGTCACTTAGCCATAATACCAACTTACCTCATAATTTGTAATATTTTAAATTTAAGAATTAATCTAAGTCTGCCCGAAATGCCTAGCCATGCTAGGTGTTCTAGTGGTACACTCTGTAACTATTATTTTACTACATGTAAACCACACAATAACCAAATTCTGTAAACCCAGCATTGTAATCCTTATAGAGAATAAACTTTGAATTTGAATTTGAACTAATGCTGGACACAATACACAACCGATGAGGAGGTGAAGAGGCTATTAAGTGAGCTAGATACTTCAGAGGCGGTGGAACCGGACAACATCTCTCCATGGGTCCTGAGAGAGGGAGCAGAAACAGTGTGTGCCACTAACAACCATGTTTAACACATCTATTGAAACAAGTCAACTACCTAAGGTATGGAAGATAGCAAATGTAGGGTGGAACACCTAGAAAGGAATGAGCTTATACGCGACAACCAGCACGGTTTCAGGGAAGGGAAATCCTATGTCACAAACCTACTGGAGTTTTACGACAAGCTAACAGTAGTAAGACAAGAGAGAGAGAGAGAGAGAGGTAGATTGCATTTTCATGGACTATAAGAAGGCTTTCGACACAATTATAATGGCGACAAAGAGAGAATGTACCAAAATAGAGCAATACTATCACGTTAATGGGTGTGAGGCATGGGCTTTAAACGTTGCAGAGGAAGCTGGTGACGTGGAACTGTCATGTTTGAGAACAATGTGAGGTGTGAACATTACGCAGAGAATTTGAAGCACAGAAATTACAATATAGTGGGAGCATGAAAAAATAGAATACTGTTAAGTTACCAAAGATGTTATTCAAATGACAGAAGAGGGATTTGTGAGGTGGCATGGTCATTTAGATAGGATGAAAGAGAATAGGATATCAAAATGGGCGTTTAAATGAGGGATGGATGGAAGGTAGCAAAGGAGTTGTGAAATGAAGCTTTGGAGGGCTGTGGTGAAGGAGGTTCTAGGTAGCAGAGGCTTGAGCACCCAGCAGTCGCGTGTGAGCGTGTTAGATCAGACTGAAGACAAGTGGATTTAAGGAAATGACGTGTTGTTGGTAGGTGACGAAGGCAGCATTTATAAAGGGATTTAGGAAAACTAGTTAGCCGGACTCGAGTCCTGGAGGTGAGAAGTGCAGTACCTGCACTCAGAATGAGGAGTGCAGATGTTGCAATTCGGAGGGTTATCTGAACTGTGATATCAGAACACTTATGGCAAGGCAATTATTGAATTTAGGGCGAATGTGTTAACGTTTTGGGGTCAACTTGGTGAGATACGACCATTCCTTCCAAGGATGGTCTTAAAGGAAGCATATTCAAGCTCACAGTATTAGTGAGGATATTAGTTCTTCAGGGGGAGTGACGTAATGTCAGTGTTATGTGATTATCAAATGGTATACAATATCGACAGGTTGGTAGATAAGACACATAGACAACATGTGTCTTATCTACCAACCTGTCGGTATTGTATACCATTTGATAATCACTCTGTCAGACACTGCAACACAATGGCATCTTGGTACAGAAGACAAAACACCTTGGACAAATTTTTCAAGTGAGAATTGTTTGATCTGAGAGGGACCTGACCTCTCAGTGGCTACATTCTCACTACTACTGCTCTGCACCTCTCCTTCCGACAGTATTTAAGTCTCAACACTGTCGCTTGATCTTCAGTTAATTCCAGACTTTGGAACAGAACTTCTCCAGGCTGAGGGACTGACAACCTCAAATCTACGACTTCAAGGGTGATGGACTGGAGTTTACCTGGAGAGAGTTCCGGGGGTCAACGCCCCCGCGGCCCGGTCTGTGACCAGGCCTCCTGATTACATCGTCTGCACATCTCTACTGCTCCCGCCTACTTTCTGTACTCGACTGAAGAAGCCTACTGTGTAGGCGAAACGTTTCGGAATAAAGTTGCCTAAATGTTGCCTATGTGTCTTATCTACCAATGTCTGTCTTATATTGGAATAAGGGATGCCGAGATTACCTCATCACCCCAACAGAGCACTTAATATTTCTTAAAAGTAAATCACTCCGATAGTTCTTAACCTCTAAAACCTATCGACTACACGAAGGTCGTTAACGCTGCCCATCACCTGTACATCTCTAGTCAAAGAACACTTTAATTGCTACAATAAGAATTGGGGTCAACTCGAAGCGTATATACAAAGAGAGATAACTAAAGCTTATATCATTTGCTATCATGTTAAAATTTCGTCTCGAGACTCGTTAGTATATGGCCAAGACTATAATGAATAATTAAGAATAATTTAAACTTACCTGGAGGGTAGACTTTCAAGGTTGAAGTAAACAGTTGTCTTTTTCAAGTTATTCCTCCATAACACAAGTTGTTTCCTCTTCTTAATCCACTAGCATTTCTACAGCAATTTAATTTCCCAGCGTAAATTTCACTACACACTTTTCCGATGGAAGGCGTTTCCTTTTCAAAGCCTTCATTATAATATTTATCTCACTTCACATTTATTATCAACTTCCGAATTCGACTCTTGGGATAGGTTGTTCACCCCAGTGATAGCTTGACACGACTCTGGGGAAGGTTATACACCCCTCCTCTCTCCTAACCATCTTTTCTCCAACTACCTGGATATGATCAGTAAAAGGTCAGTGGGCTCAACGTTCTTGAGAAGAATGAGATTTTTATTCTCAGTCTCTCGGCATTCTATTGTAAAATCATAAACTGCTCTAGCGCATCCTCTCCTTGTTCAATTTTACCCTAACACCTCAAGGTGAGGCGCCACCTCACCTGTTGTCCAGGTGGTCAGGCTGGTTTCCTCTGGTATTACTCTGAACAGTGTCATTACCAGCATGAAGGAGATAGCACAGCTGTAATTTTTTATGCGTTCATATTCCTTGCTAGTTCGAGACCTCTTTTTTTATTCTCTCGCTGGGTTTGACTTGCAGAATCTGTACGAGTGTTGGTGGGTTGTGTCAGTGATGGTAAGTTGTTGTGCGACAGTGATAGTAGGTTGTTGTGTGACAGTGATGGTAGGTTATTGTGTGACAGTGATGGTAGGTTATTGTGTGACAGTGATGGTAGGTTGTTGTGTGACAGTGAGTTGTATTGGGCAGCAGGATGGGCTGTGTTGGGTAGTTTGTTCCGTATATAGCTTCGTGGTTGTAGCAGTGCAGGTTGTTTCCTGTTAGCAAATTGGAATTCCTTTGAGGTTCTCAGGCGGGAAAACTCCCGTATTGAAGTGACTGTCTCTAAGGTAACCTTCCTTACTTTTAACCTTCACCCTGACGAACCACTGACTGCGTAGCACACTCTGGTTTTGAGTGTGGGACCAGGTTTTCAAAGTCTTGTGTATGTGTGTTGCAAGTGCCATTGCTCTGGTATTATCCGATGTTGCCGTTCTGGACATCAGGAATTGCATCCGTGTTGCTTTTCCTGAAATGCAGGTACAAAAGAAAGATTTTTTCCTCCTGTTGAGACTGCCCTCGCAATCTACAGTCTTGTTGAAACCAGTGCGTCTTGTATTGTCTTGTAGTGACACCGATTTTGGTGGTAATTTTACCTGTGACAATTCTGGCATCTCAACGGTGCGAGTTTGTAGGTCCTGACCTGATAATTGCCCCATATATATGGGCCAATTGTGGGTTAGTCTTACTAATAGTAGGCCCTCTGAATGAATCATCTTTCATGTTTCTGCATCGTTGCAGCGCTTGACTGTAAGTACTCTTGGCTGGTCAGTAAATATGTTCGGTTACATATAAACGGTGTATTACAAGACTGCACGTTTCCTCACATTATGCTGATGGTTCTGGTTTAACTCTTCAGGGGGTCAGTGCTCGGTCCTTCAAAGGCACCTCTCCTATTTTCTGGGAAGCCTATGCGTTTAAGGTAAGATTCAGAATGTTCATAAATCATCGTGTGTGCGGTTTGCAGGTGTACATGAGGTGTGTGATGTGCTCTTCTTGTCCTGTCAACATTAAACTGTTTAACTGTCGCGGTTGACCTCGTCTGCTCGTTTGAGGTTTCACATTACGACCTCTGGCTTTCCTTGCTCCAGTCCACCGCTCGTCCTCCGGCCGTCTCCCATCCTGCCTCTGAGGGCAGACTATCCTCCAAATTGAATAATGGACTATTATCTAATGGTTATAACTATAACGATAATTTTTAAAGGGGGTGGACCGGGAAGCCAGCGGAAGACCTCGGTCAGATTACCAAAAACTCTAACTGTGGTCATCATATAACTAAAAGCCGTGTCAGGCAACACTTGTTCTGTTTCCTGACAAATCTTACCTAACCTAACGTACCGAACTTGCACACGAAAATCACTCACTACGAAAGCAAAAGACTTGGCAGACGATGCAACATCCCCCCAATGAAAAGCAGGGGTGTCACTAACACGTTAAGAGACCATACAATAAGTGTCAGGGACCGGAGACTGTTCAACTGCCTCCCAGCACACATAAGGGGGATTACCAACAGACCCCTGGCAGTCTTCAAGCTGGCACTGGACAAGCACCTAAAGTCAGTTCCTGATCAGCCGGGCTGTGGCTCGTACGTTGGTTTGCGTGCAGCCAGCAGCAACAGCCTGGTTGATCAGGCGCTGATCCACCAGGAGGCCTGGTCACAGACCGGGCCGCGGGGGCGTTGACCCCCGAAACTCTCTCCAGGTAAACTCCAGGTAAACATTACAATTAAATATTAGTAAATGTTACATTAAGTTAGGTTAACGCAAATTAACTTTATTCCCGTAAAATTAACCAACAATAACGGAATATGCTGTATAGCCCTTGTGGTTTAGCGCTTCTTTTTTATTATAATAATAACGGAATATCATAACAGGTTACTTACGTCTAACAGCGCGGAACATATTACCTGCAGTTTACCTGGAGAGGGTTTCGGGGGTCAACGACCCCTCGGCCCGGTCTGCGACCAGGCCTTGTGGTGGATCAGGTTCTGATCAACCAGGCTGTTACTGCTGGCCGCACTTAAACCGACGTACGAACCACAGTCCGGCTGATTAGGTACTGACTTTGTGCCTGTCAAGCACCTTCTTGAAGACAGTCAGGGGGTCCATTGGTAATTCCCCTTATGTATGCTGGGAGGCAGTTGAACAGTCTTGGGCCTCTGACACTTATTGTGTTGTCTCTTAGTGTACTCGTGGCCCCCTTACTTTTCATTGAGGAAATGTTGCATTTCCTGCCGAGTCTTGTGCTTTCGTAGGGAGTGATTTTCGTGTGCAAGTTTGGTATTATGTATCTTTCTCGCCTGCATTCCAAGGAATACAAATCAAGGGACGTCAACCGTTCCCAGTAATTTAGGTGCCTTATCGTACTTTGTGCTGTGAAAGTTCTCTTAACATTTTCTAGGTCAGCAATTTTGCCTACCTTGAAGGGAGCAGTTAGTATACAGCAGTATTCCAGCCTAGAGAGAACAAGCGATTTGAAGAGAATCATCATGGGCTTTGCGTCCCTAGTTTTGAAGGTTCTCATCCATCCTATCATTTTTCTAGCAGATGAGGTAGATACATTGTTGTGGTCTTTGAAGGTAAGATCTTCTGACATTATCACCCCCAGATCTTTCACGTTAGTTTTTCGCTATATTGTGTGGTTAGAATTTGTTTTATACCCTGATAAAGTTTTATTTTTCTCAAGTTTTCCATATCTCGGTAGTAGAAATTTCTCTTCATTGAGCTTCATATTGTTTTTTGTGGCCCGTTTAAAGATTTGGCTGATGTCCGTTTGGAGTCTTGCAGTGTCTTTGATGGAGGACACTGTTATATAGCTCAAGAGTGTTGGTATCTGCACGCTTGCTGCTCATGTTGCAGGACTAGCAGCTGTAGAAGGTCTTGTCTTCCACGATCTCTCCTGGCAGGCTGGTCTGGGAGGTCTTATTCTCCTCCCTGATATTTGGACGCAGTTTATTATCTGGCGACTTTCAATGTCGCTGCTGGCGGCCGAGCATTTCCGCTGTCTCGTATTTATATTGTAAATACTTGTGACTCTGATGGATGTCAACCTAGTCTCTCGTAAGTGGGGGTTACCTGACCATGGGACAGTCGCCTTACCTACAGGGGATTTCTGCATCCTCTAATGTTTGTGTTATCTTATTACCGACAAAATACAATACTGACACATTATTAAAACACCTGTGCATACTTGGGTACCTTTGTTGCAGGAGAAACGTTTCGACAGTAATGATGTCTCTCACTGCTCGTATAACTCAGACAAGCACCTAATTACTGGGGGCACCTGAAGAACCTTAAACTGAACTCCTTGGAACGTGGGCGAGAAAGATGCATGATAATCTTCTCCAGGAAGATTATGGAGGGATTGGTTCTAAATCTACACACCGAAATAACTAAGCATAAACACAAGAATCTTGGCAGACGGTGCAGGATACCTCCAGTAAAACCCAGGCGAGAGATGATTACACCGAGAGAGAATTCGGTGTTTTAACGACCACGATTCTTCAGCACCCTCCCTTTATGCGTAAGAGAACAGATCTCTGGCTGTCTTTAAGAAGGAACTCGACCATTTCCTTAGATCATTTCCTGATCAGCTGGCCTGTGATGCATACGTTGGGCTGCTGGCAGCGGCACCAACACCCTGATCGAAATAGACTAGCAAGAAGGTGAGATAGGTTGAGTTTGAGAAGGACCTGTCAGCATCATGTTACTGTTACTTACAATAGCTTACAATAGGCGATAAGATCCGTTTTTTTGTGAGCAGGTGGGTAGTGATGAATGGTTTTGAAAACCGACATATGGGAATCTTCCTAAATAAAGATTCCCATATGTTGCATAAGTGTCTCAGTCTTCAGCAGGTGGGCACATACCCTCTCTTGACCCTTACTGTGGGTACCCATGATTACATGTATTTGTCACCTTAAGGACAATGATGATCTTACATCACCATCTTAAGGACAATAGTGACCTTATACTTATCAGCATCTTAAGAACGATGGTGATCTTACATCACCATATGAAGAATAGCATTGATTTTTGTGTTATCTGGAACACGATGTTGATCCTGGAAAGTTATTTTGAAGACAACTGTCACCTTACAGCGGAATCTGGAAGACAATGGTGATCTTACTGTGAAGTACTGAGGACAGTGGTGATCTTACTGTGATGTACTGAGAACGATGGTGATCTTACTGGGAAGTACTGAGAACAATGGTGATCCTACTGTGATGCATTGGCGACAATGGCAATCTTACAGCGACATCTTGAGAACAATGGTAACCATGGTGTTATGCTAAGGACAACGATAACCGTAGTGTTATCTTGAAGAGAACGATAACCGTGGTATTATCATGAGATCACATGCGATCATGCAGCCTCATACTGAGAACAAGGGTGATCCTACAGCATTATCTGGAGGATAATAGTGATCTTAGTATCATCTTGGGGATAACGGAGATCTTACGGTATTATCTCGAGGAAGAGTGATGAGCTTAGTGTTATCTAATCAATAGTGATCTTACAGCTGGGGAGAATCTCTGACTCGCTCGTCAACACAACAGGTTGTAGCTGCAATTTACATGTCGTTTGCAACACAAAGGCAGAATTTATGTGCTGTAAAACATATGCAGCGCGGCCCACCCTATGTCCGTCTCTTCTAAGCTGATCTCTCCGCTGGGATGGTGGGTTAAGACCGTCTCCTGAGGTATTTATGTCTTCGGAAGACCGCGAATCCGGTTTGGGTGGCGTTCGTAAACACACTTAGGAAATCCGTATTTGATGGCTGTCAGTGCTTTCTATCCCCATGACTGTGAGTTGACTTTGGGCCCGTCAGCGGGCCGGCTTTGATCTGGATGTGGGTCAGTTTTAACCTGGACGTGGATTAACTTTGACCTAGATGTGGGTCAGTTTGGACCTGGCTGTGGATTAACTTTATCTTGGCTGTGGGTTAACTTTATCCTGGCTGTGGGTTAACTTTGACCTGGACGTGAATTAACTTTCACTCGGCTGTGGGTCAACTTTGACCTGGCTATAGGGTCAAACTCAATGTAAGTCGATCTTCCCAGTGTCAAGACTATCATGTAGAAAAGTGATATAAAATACCGACACGATGGATCAAGACACAGATGCAGTATAATGATCATAATGCTCACACATGTTTCTCTATTTGTGGTTTGAAAAACACTGTATGGGCGAAACGTTGTCAATAAAGGATCACATTAACCTGCATTTGTGTTTATATCCACTTAACACTATTACGCTAGACAACTAGGTGAGTACACATGGGTTTAATGTTTAATAAGAATAAAATAATAATAATAATAATAATAATAATAATAATAATAATAATATTATTATTATTATTATTATTATTATTATTATTTTATTCAGCAGAGTTTGCGCAGTCTTCAATAAGAACGTAAGAATACTGGATCACTGTCATAGGTCTACTGGCCCATGCTAGGCTGTTCTTTTTCAGCTCTAACCCTTCTCACTCATATATTTGTCCAGCTTGTTTTTAAAGATACCCAGTGACCTTTTACTCGACACCTGATAAGTCCAGCCTGGTAAATATTACGTATCCAAGAGACACTTCTGCAACGTCAGGTAACTTTATTAAGTATAAGGAGGACACGAAAAGGACACGTGAGCCTTTTATTAGGACGTTTATTAGGAAACGTTTCTTTCCAGCGACTTTATTCACCACTGATATAAACAAGAAACATGAAACAGCTTATAAAGCCGAGGGGCATGTTTGGTAAGAGAATTCAGGCCAGCAGCATCAAGGGCCTGAATTGACCAGGCAAACACCAGATGAACCTGGCCCATGGCTGGGCTCCGGGAGTAGAATATCTCTCGGAACTCATCAAAGGTATAAAGGCACGAAATTCTTTGCCCTGCCTGAAATGCTTTGGATAACCAGGGATTCTGAAAATTATGACAATAATATCACCATTGCCAAATTAGTTGTAGAATACACTTTGTAAAAATGAAGTTTGTTACTAACTATTTAAACAGGGGTTAGGTGAGCTATAGGCTGATGTCAGGTCGGCTTTAAGCATATATCAGGTGAGGTTTAAGCCTCATAGAGGCTTGTAATGTGGGCGTGGCGAGGTGTGGCGAGGAGTGGCGAGGCGTGGCGAGGTGTGGCGAGGAGTGGCGAGGCGTGGCGAGGTGCGATCAGAAATCATGTGGATGCAGGTGATGGAAATGCTGTAACTACTTGGTTAGTCAGGAAACATGACAAGTGTCTCCTGACGCGTGTTTTAGTCATATAATGGCCCGCCACTGGAGCTTTTGGTCATCTAACCGAGACCTTCTGCTGGCTTGCCGGTGCACCCCTTTAAAAATTATGACCTGCTTTCTGTTCAGCAGTGTTAGAGGCTACTAGGTACCGACAATTCTGTTTAGTTCGGGTTCAGTTCAGAGTAACTAGGAGTCTCCCCAGTTCATGAGGTGACCTACGGTATCTCCGTGGAGATGCCAGCTAGTCTACCAAACCTGAACTAAGACGGCGTATGTGCGTAGAAGCTTCTCTTATCGCAGTTTCTAATACTTTTGAGCAGAAAGCAGGTAGTTGCAGTATCTCCACCACACCTCCATCAAAACATGGCTATCAGATGACCTCGCTTCCATAAGGCTCAAAGCTTAAAACTGACCCGAACTCTAACCTCACATGCGCCTCGACTTAATATACTGTGTTTCACATACCCTGTGTCTTACAGGACTGAACAAGGCCCTGGGACTGAAATCTTTCCTAACAGAGTGTACAGAGGATTCTCCAGAATTTCTGTATTGGGAGCTTAGTGGCGGCTGTCTGGCTGGAAGGTGCCTAGAGGGACTCTGCTTGGCAGAACAATCTCACTGTTTGTACTCAGAGTGTATATTACACATCTGTAAAACAATTGTGATATAAATGGTTTAAAAAGCCGTAAAAACAGAAAAATGAGACACTTGTGCAACATTTAGGAATATTGTGGAAATGTTTCACCAATAAAGATTCTGAATGTGGCACAAGTGTCTCATTTTTTCAATAAAACAACTGTCCACATCAAAGAATAAGAACAATAATTACATGAAATTGCATAAATATGCAAGCCTTCAAAATAATGATATTCACGTTGGTCTTACTGATGTAATGATAGCAAGGCCATAATTAGTACTCATTCTACTTTCAAATTAGAAACTCAGGTTAACTAAAAAGTTTTTAAAGTGTAATTCTTTGGTTGTTATGGTTGGAAACACAAACATCAACGATGTCTTCAACATTCAAACTCTTGGCTCTTTTCTAATTTATAGATATAACTGCAGTATCACTTGTTTGTGACTCGTGGCAGGAAGAACTCCGTTCACATGCTGAAGAGTTAACTGGCAGCCACACTGATACTAAATAGATTATATAGATCTATGAAAGCATTGCGGAATAGTTGTAGCATAGTAGCAAATTCAAGTGGGGAAGTGAGTGTATGGCTTTGTTGATAGTACGACTCAATTGATAGTAGAGCCCTGGTGACAGCAGGGCCTGCTGATAGTAGAGCCCTGCTGATAGTATAACCCTGTTGATAGTACGACTCAGTTGATGGTAGAGCCCTGTTGATAGTAGGGCACTGTTGATAGTAGGACCCTGTTGATAATAGGACCCTGTTGATAGTAGGACCCTGTTGATAGTAAGACCCTGTTAACAGTAGGACCCTGTAGATAGTAGGACTCTGTTGACAGTAGGACCCTGTTGATAGCAAGACCCTGTTGATAGTAGGACCCTGTTGATTGTAGGACCCTGTTGATAGTAGGACCCTGTTGATAGTAGGACTCTGTTGATAGGAGGACCCTGTTGATAGTAGGGCCCTGTTGATAGTAGGACCCTGTTGATAGTAGGACCCTGTTGATAGTAGGATACTGTTTCATCAGAAGGCTGAAGGAAATTATAGAGGAGCTGACACCCCCCCGAGCCCCATTCCCTTGATGTCTTTTCTGAAAGTGCCTTAAGTGTTTACTCACGTCTCTTTCCTCTTGTGGGTATCTTGTACCCGGTTGTTACCATAAAGAGAGCAGGTGCAACGCGAAGGGCATACTACAGTACCAGACCCCAGTACATCTGACCTTCAATTTTATGTCCTCTGTAATGGAGTGAAGAGGTTCCTGGTGAGCTTCTCCACTCCACCTTTCATTTAGAAGAGCTTTCCTAACCAGGAAGTTCTTCACTCCATTACAGAGTACATAAAATCGAGGGTCAGATATACTGCAGCCTGGTACTGTAGTATGATAGATCAAGACGACTGAAGGCCGTGTCCTGGAAGATTCTAGTATTCTAGTAAGATTAGCTTCTAGTATTGCACAACTGTACTGCGCCTGTACGTCCTCTTCTTATATGAAAAGAAATAGCCCCATCTAACTTATAAGATGTTCACAAGTGTTAGTATGCATGGCATGTTTTGTTAATGTGGCATGCATTGATGTTAAAATTAAGAAATTGGCTAGTCTTGACGTCAATCGATAGACAGCACTTAGTGTTACTAAGAAGGCAGACTAAGAGAGAAAGAGAGAGAGAGAGAGAGAGAGAGAGAGAGAGAGAGAGAGAGAGAGGGAAGATGTTGAGGAGAGATGAGGTGGGTTGTGGTGTGGGTGTGACCGTCACGCTTGGTAAGATGTAAACAAAGCCAGGTGGAAGGTGTCGCCCTCTGCACCTCGCATCAACCACCTCAGACACTTCAATAAATTTAACCCACCCGAAATTAAAATAATAGAAAAACGTTTCCCAAACGCGGAAAAAAAATGTTCAGTGATCACAAATATTATATAACAAAGAGGAATTTAAAAGAGCGAGGGAAATTTCATGGTTGAGAGGCGCATGGAAGTCATGGTTGGGGTCAGCAAAGGTTGTAAACACAAGTCTCGGACATTATGGTGCCCAGTCCTACACTTGATGAGAACCATTGCTCTCTCTAGATGACAGACTCTGCAAGAGGGATTGGCTTGACACTGCCGCAGGGATTGTAATCAAAGAAATTGGAATTATCCTCTCTTTACTTGAATCAAACGTGATCACTTCCCATTCACGAGGCTCTACAGGACCCCTATGGAACTAGATGACGAATGTTGACAGGTGATTTAAGGAGGGATGCTGGTGCCTGAAGGATGTTTTCAGGGGTCAACACCCCCCTCCCCCCCTGCAACAAGGTCACTGACCAGGCCAGTTTCAAATAATAAAAAATAAGATGTTTTGTAGGATTAAAAAAAATGTCTCCATCTGCACCCTCGGTCATCCGGATTCGCCTAGCATGGATCTCCATATTTTTTGTCATGCGTGTGAAAATGTACGCCTAAGATTTTGATGAATGCCTCGTACTGTCAGGGTGCTGCCAGACAACAGCAAAGAGGCAAAAGAAGAAGCAGAAGAAGAAGAGGAACAACAATAACAACAACTGCTTGGCGAACAGTGGTAGCAGGTGTAAGGGAACATGCCCAGTGTTTTCTCTTATGCCGGAGACTGAATCCCGGTCCTTGGGTATGTGAGTTGGGGTGGCTACCAACTGAACCACGGCTTGTTTTTAATAATGTTATTATCTAAAAGAGGGTAGATATATGTTGCAATTTTTTAACTGTAGTGTAGGCGCGCCTCTGGCAAGACAGTGATGGAGTGAATGATGGTGAAAGTGTTTCTTCTTTTATCGGGTCACTCTGCCTCAGTGAGAGGCGGCCGATGTGTTAATAAAAAAATTATCAGGTAAACATAGGGAAACTAAGGTTATTAACCTATTTTAACTTGGCCTAACCTAACTTAACCAAATATAACCTATATCAACCTATCCGAACTTAACCTAGCCTATCCTAACTTAATCTAACCTCTCCTAACCCATACAAATTTAACTAAAGCTAATCTGTGCTAATTTAACCTAACCTATTAAAACTTAACCAAACCCACAGCACCGTGTCATCCTTTGCAGACGATACTAGGATCTGCATGAGACTGTCATCTATTGAGGACACGGTTAACCTCCAAGAAACCATACCCCCGGCCGGGATTGAACCCGCGGTCATAGAGTCTCAAAACTCCAGCCCGTCGCGCTAGCCACTAGACCAGCTAGCCACAATAAGATTCATCCAACTAGGTATATTTCTACACCATAGGAAAGTTAGCACAGGCACCTCTGTGACCACAAATGCAAGTTTTTACAGACGAATCTCCAGCTAGCGTGGCCGTGACGAACTCTAGCTCAAGTCCCTTCACTGCCGTCAACATGACTTAAGAAATCGTAATGACACGATTGCAAATAAACCATACCCCCGGCCGGGATTGAACCCGCGGTCATAGAGTCTCAAAACTCCAGCCCGTCGCGCTAGCCACTAGACCAGCTAGCCACAATAAGATTCATCCAACTAGGTATATTTCTACACCATAGGAAAGTTAGCACAGGCACCTCTGTGACCACAAATGCAAGTTTTTACAGACGAATCTCCAGCTAGCGTGGCCGTGACGAACTCTAGCTCAAGTCCCTTCACTGCCGTCAACATGACTTAAGAAATCGTAATGACACGATTGCAAATAAACCATACCCCCGGCCGGGATTGAACCCGCGGTCATAGAGTCTCAAAACTCCAGCCCGTCGCGCTAGCCACTAGACCAGCTAGCCACAATAAGATTCATCCAACTAGGTATATTTCTACACCATAGGAAAGTTAGCACAGGCACCTCTGTGACCACAAATGCAAGTTTTTACAGACGAATCTCCAGCTAGCGTGGCCGTGACGAACTCTAGCTCAAGTCCCTTCACTGCCGTCAACATGACTTAAGAAATCGTAATGACACGATTGCAAATAAACCATACCCCCGGCCGGGATTGAACCCGCGGTCATAGAGTCTCAAAACTCCAGCCCGTCGCGCTAGCCACTAGACCAGCTAGCCACAATAAGATTCATCCAACTAGGTATATTTCTACACCATAGGAAAGTTAGCACAGGCACCTCTGTGACCACAAATGCAAGTTTTTACAACTATACCTAGTTGGATGAATCTTATTGTGGCTAGCTGGTCTAGTGGCTAGCGCGACGGGCTGGAGTTTTGAGACTCTATGACCGCGGGTTCAATCCCGGCCGGGGGTATGGTTTATTTGCAATCGTGTCATTACGATTTCTTAAGTCATGTTGACGGCAGTGAAGGGACTTGAGCTAGAGTTCGTCACGGCCACGCTAGCTGGAGATTCGTCTGTAAAAACTTGCATTTGTGGTCACAGAGGTGCCTGTGCTAACTTTCCTATGGTGTAGAAATATACCTAGTTGGATGAATCTTATTGTGGCTAGCTGGTCTAGTGGCTAGCGCGACGGGCTGGAGTTTTGAGACTCTATGACCGCGGGTTCAATCCCGGCCGGGGGTATGGTTTATTTGCAATCGTGTCATTACGATTTCTTAAGTCATGTTGACGGCAGTGAAGGGACTTGAGCTAGAGTTCGTCACGGCCACGCTAGCTGGAGATTCGTCTGTAAAAACTTGCATTTGTGGTCACAGAGGTGCCTGTGCTAACTTTCCTATGGTGTAGAAATATACCTAGTTGGATGAATCTTATTGTGGCTAGCTGGTCTAGTGGCTAGCGCGACGGGCTGGAGTTTTGAGACTCTATGACCGCGGGTTCAATCCCGGCCGGGGGTATGGTTTATTTGCAATCGTGTCATTACGATTTCTTAAGTCATGTTGACGGCAGTGAAGGGACTTGAGCTAGAGTTCGTCACGGCCACGCTAGCTGGAGATTCGTCTGTAAAAACTTGCATTTGTGGTCACAGAGGTGCCTGTGCTAACTTTCCTATGGTGTAGAAATATACCTAGTTGGATGAATCTTATTGTGGCTAGCTGGTCTAGTGGCTAGCGCGACGGGCTGGAGTTTTGAGACTCTATGACCGCGGGTTCAATCCCGGCCGGGGGTATGGTTTATTTGCAATCGTGTCATTACGATTTCTTAAGTCAACCTCCAAGAAGATATAAACCAAGTTTTCCAGTGGGCAACGGAAAACAATATGATGTTCAATGAAGACAAATTCCAACTACTCCATTCAGAAAAACTAGAGATAATAACTAGAACTGAATATACTACAGACTCTGATCATACAATAGAGCGGAAAAATAATGTGAGGGACCTGGGAGTGGTAATGTCTGAGAATCTCACTTTCAAGGATCACAATAGTGCCACGATCACAACTGCAAAGAATATGATTGGATGGATAATGAGAACGTTCAGAACAAGAGATGCCAAGCCAGTGATGATCCTTTTCAAATCACTTGTTCTCTTTAGGCTGGAATATTGCTGTACATTAACATCTCCGTTCAAAGCAGGTGAAATTGAAGATCTAGAGAGTGTACAGAGAACTTTTACTGCACGTATAAGTTGTATCAAACACCTCAACTACTGGGAACGCTTGGAAGCACTTGAATTATACTCGCTGGAACGCAGGCGAGAGAGCTGTAGGAACTCCTAGAAGGAATGGTCCCGAATCTGCACACAGAAATCACTCCCTACGAAAGTATAAGACTGGGCAGGCGGTGCAAAATACCCGCAATGAAAAGTAGGGGCGCCATTGGTACACTAAGAGAAAACACCATAAGTGTCCGGGGCCCAAGACTGTTCAACAGCCTCCCACCATGCATAAGGGGAGTTACCAATAAGCCTCCGGCTGTCTTCAAGAGGGACCTGGATAGATACTTAAAGTCGGTGCCGGTGTATTTGTGTATACCTGAATAAACTTATTATTACTTAATCAGCCGGGCTGTAGCTCGTACGTTGGACTATATGCGGCCAGCAGTAACAGTCTGGTTGATCAGGCCCTGATTCACCGGGAGGCCTGATCGTGGACCGGGCCGCAGGGGCGTTGATCCTTGGAATACCCTCCAGTTATCCTAACTTAACTTAATCTATCCTATCTCCTAACCAAGAATAATAAATTAAAAAAAAATCATAGTGAATTTGTGCTCAGAGAAATACTGTCCAGACCTGAGACCAGGCTATGTGACTGTGGGAGTGTGACTGTGGGAGTGTGACCGTGGGAGTGTGACCGTGGGAGTGTGACCGTGGGAGTGTGACCCTGGGAGTGTGACCCTGGGAGTGTGACCGTGGGAGTGTGACCCTGGGAGTGTGACCCTGGGAGTGTGACCGTGGGAGTGTGACCGTGGGAGTGTGACCGTGGGAGTGTGACCGTGGGAGTGTGACCGTGGGAGTGTGACCCTGGGAGTGTGACCGTGGGAGTGTGACCCTGGGAGTGTGACCCTGGGAGTGTGACCCTGGGAGTGTGACCCTGGGAGTGTGACCGTGGGAGTGTGACCGTGGGAGTGTGACCGTGGGAGTGTGACCGTGGGAGTGTGACCCTGGGAGTGTGACCGTGGGAGTGTGACCCTGGGAGTGTGACCCTGGGAGTGTGACCGTGGGAGTGTGACTGTGGGAGTGTGACCGTGGGAGTGTGACCGTGGGAGTGTGACCCTGGGAGTGTGACCGTGGGAGTGTGACCCTGGGAGTGTGACCGTGGGAGTGTGACCGTGGGAGTGTGACCCTGGGAGTGTGACCGTGGGAGTGTGACCGTGGGAGTGTGACCGTGGGAGTGTGACTGTGGGAGTGTGACTGTGGGAGTGTGACCGTGGGAGTGTGACCGTGGGAGTGTGACCCTGGGAGTGTGACCGTGGGAGTGTGACCGTGGGAGTGTGACCGTGGGAGTGTGACCGTGGGAGTGTGACCGTGGGAGTGTGACTGTGGGAGTGTGACCCTGGGAGTGTGACCGTGGGAGTGTGACCGTGGGAGTGTGACTGTGGGAGTGTGACCGTGGGAGTGTGACTGTGGGAGTGTGACCGTGGGAGTGTGACCGTGGGAGTGTGACCGTGGGAGTGTGACCGTGGGAGTGTGACCGTGGGAGTGTGACCGTGGGAGTGTGACCGTGGGAGTGTGACTGTGGGAGTGTGACCGTGGGAGTGTGACTGTGGGAGTGTGACCCTGGGAGTGTGACCGTGGGAGTGTGACCGTGGGAGTGTGACTGTGGGAGTGTGACCGTGGGAGTGTGACCGTGGGAGTGTGACTGTGGGAGTGTGACCGTGGGAGTGTGACCGTGGGAGTGTGACCCTGGGAGTGTGACCCTGGGAGTGTGACCCTGGGAGTGTGACCCTGGGAGTGTGACCCTGGGAGTGTGACCGTGGGAGTGTGACCGTGGGAGTGTGACCGTGGGAGTGTGACCGTGGGAGTGTGACCGTGGGAGTGTGACTGTGGGAGTGTGACCGTGGGAGTGTGACTGTGGGAGTGTGACCCTGGGAGTGTGACCGTGGGAGTGTGACCGTGGGAGTGTGACCCTGGGAGTGTGACCGTGGGAGTGTGACCGTGGGAGTGTGACTGTGGGAGTGTGACCGTGGGAGTGTGACCGTGGGAGTGTGACCGTGGGAGTGTGACTGTGGGAGTGTGACCGTGGGAGTGTGACCGTGGGAGTGTGACCGTGGGAGTGTGACCGTGGGAGTGTGACCGTGGGAGTGTGACCGTGGGAGTGTGACTGTGGGAGTGTGACCGTGGGAGTGTGACCGTGGGAGTGTGACCGTGGGAGTGTGACCGTGGGAGTGTGACCGTGGGAGAGTGACCGTGGGAGTGTGACCGTGGGAGTGTCGACTGTGGCTGTGTGAGTGTGGCTGTGGTAGTGTCAAGTGTGACCGTGAGAGTGTCGACTGTGGCTGTGGGAGTGTCGAGTGTGACCGTGGGAGTGTCGAGTGTGACCGTGGGAGTGTCGAGTGTGACCTCGGGAGTGTGACCGTGGGAGTGTGACCGTGGGAGTGTCGACTGTGACCGTGGGAGTGTCGACTGTGACCGTGGGAGTGTGACCGTGCGAGTGTGGAGTGTGACCGTGGGAGAGTGACCGTGGGAGTGTGACCGTGGGAGTGTCGACTGTGGCTGTGTGAGTGTGGCTGTGGTAGTGTCAAGTGTGACCGTGAGAGTGTCGACTGTGGCTGTGGGAGTGTCGAGTGTGACCGTGGGAGTGTCGACTGTGACCGTGGGAGTGTCGAGTGTGACCTCGGGAGTGTGACCGTGGGAGTGTCGAGTGTGACCGTGGGAGTTTGACCGTGGGAGTGTCGACTGTGACCTCGGGAGTGTGACCGTGGGAGTGTCGAGTGTGACCGTGGGAGTGTCGAGTGTGACCGTGGGAGTGTGACCGTGAGAGTGTGGAGTGTGACCGTGGGAGTGTCGAGTGTGACCGTGGGAGTATCGAGTGTGACCTCGGGAGTGTGACCGTGGGAGTGTCGAGTGTGACCGTGGGAGTGTCGACTGTGACCTCGGGAGTGTGACCGTGGGAGTGTCGACTGTGACCGTGGGAGTGTCTACTGTGACCGTGGGAGTGTGTGCGAGTGTGGAGTGTGACCATGGGAGAGTGACCGTGGGAGTGTGACCGTGGGAGTGTCGACTGTGGCTGTGTGAGTGTGGCTGTGGTAGTGTCAAGTGTGACCGTGAGAGTGTTGACTGTGGCTGTGGGAGTGTCGAGTGTGACCGTGGGAGTGTCGACTGTGGCTATGGGAGTGTCGAGTGTGACTGAGGGAGCGTGGCTGTGTGTGACCTTGGGAGTGTCGAGTGTGACCGTGGGAGTGTCAACTGTGGCTGTACGACTGTGGCTGTGGGAGTGTCAAGTGTGACTGTGGGAGTGTCGACTGTGACCATGGGAGTGTCGACTGTGGCTGTGGGAGTGTGGCTGTGAGAGTGTCGACTGTGGCTGTGGGAGTGCCGACTGTGGCTGTAGGAGTGTCGAATGTGACCGTGGGAGTGTCGAGTGTGACCGTGGGAGTGTCGAGTGTGACCGAGGGAGTGTCGACTGTGGCTGTGGGAGTATGGCTGTGGGAGTGTCGAGTGTGACCGCGGGAGTGTCGAGTGTGACCATGGGAGTGTCGACTGTGGCTGTGGGAGTGTCGAGTGTGACCGTGGGAGTGTCGAGTGTGACCGTGGGAGTGTGGAGTGTGGCTGTGGGAGTATCGAGTGTGACTGTGGGAGCGTGGCTGCGTGTGACCGTGGGAATGTCGACTGTGGCTGTAGGAGTGTGGCTGTGGGAGTGTCGAGTGTGAACGTGGTAGTGTCGAGTGTGACCATGGGAGTGCCGACTGTGGCTGTGGGAGTGTGACTGTGGGAGTGTGACCGTGGGAGTGTCGAGTGTGACCGTGGGAGTGTCGAGTGTGACCGTGGGAGTGTCGAGTGTGACCGTGGGAGTGTCGAGTGTGACTGTGGGAGTGTCGAGTGTGACCGTGGGAGTGTCGAGTGTGACCGTGGGAGTGTCGAGTGTGATCGTTGGAGTGTCGACTGTGTCTGTGGAAGTGTCGAGTGTGACTGTGGGAGTGTGGTTGTGGGAGTGCCGAATGTGACTGTGGGACTGTGGAATGAGACTGGGAGTGTCGAGTATGGTTGTGGGAGTGTCTGCCAGGAGTGTGCCTGGAGGGTATTCTGGGTATCAACCCCCTGCGGGCCGGTTTATGACTAGGCCTCCCGGTGGATCAGGGCCTGATCAACCAGGCTGTTACTGCTGACCGCATGTAGTCCAACATACAAACCACAGCCCCGGCTGATCCAGCACCGACTTTAAGTATCTTGAAGGCAGCGAGGGGTCTATTGGTAATTCCCCTTATGCCTGATGGGAGGATGTTGAACAGTCTTGGGCCCCGGACACTTATTGTGTTTTCTCTTAGTGTACTAATGGCTCCCCTACTTTTCATTGGGGGTATTTTGCATCGCCTCCCGAGTCTTTTGCTTTTGTAGGGAGTGATTTCTGTGTGCAGATTAGGGCCCAGTCCCTCTAGGATTTTCCAGGTGTAGATTATGATGTATCTCTCTCTTCTGCGCTCCAGTGAGTACAAGTCAAGTGTTTCCACAGTGAGACTGTGGGAGTATCGAGTGTGGAGGGCCCCTAGACTGTGTCAGGGTCTTCACTTAGTGTTAATATCTTCACTTAGTCAGTATCTTCACCTAGATAGTGTCAGGATCTTCACCTAGAAAGTGTTAGGATCTTCACCTAGACAGTGTCAAGGGAGCAGTTATCTAGCAGTGTAATAAGGCACTGTTGGATGGTGGTGGGGAGGCAGGTTTCAGGTCAACACCCGCTCATCTTGTTTGACCAGTACACCACCACACTCACTGTGCACGCACGCACACACCTACACGCATACACTCAATAAACAAGTACACGAACGCATGTACATGTGCACAGTGTACTCACGTAATTGTGGTTGAAGGGGTCGATACTCAGCTCCTGGCCCCGCCTCTTCACTGATCGCTACTAGGTCCACTCTCTGCTCCCTGAGCTTTATCATACCTCGTCTTAAAGCTATGCATGGTTCCTGCCACCACTACATCACTTGCTAGACTATTCCACTTCCTGACAACTCTATGAAGGAATATTTCCTAACATCCTTTTGACTCGTCTGAGTCTTCAGTTTCCAATTGTGACCCCTTGTTTCTGTGTCCCCTCTCTGGAACATCCTGTATCTGTCCACCTTATCTATTCCACGCAGTATTTTGTATGTCATTATCATGTCTCCCCTAACCCTTCTGTCCTCCAGTGTCGTCAGGCCGATTTTCCTCAGCCTTTCTTAGTAGGACATTCCCTTGACCTCTGGAACTAACCTTGTTGCAAACCTTTGCACTTTCTCTAATTTCTTGACGTGTTTGACCAGGTGTGGATTCCAAACTGGTGCTGTATACTCCAGTATGGGCCTGACGTACACAGTGTACAGTATCTTGAATGATTCCTTACTAAGGTATCCCAGGCGCCCATATGCTGCAGCAGTTATCTGGTTGATGTGTGCTTCCGTAGACGGGCTCGGTGTTATGCTTACCCCAAGATCTTTCTCCTTGAGCGAGGTTTGCAGTCTTTGGCCACCTAGCCTATACTCTGTCTGTGGTCTTCTTTGCCCTTCCCAAATCTTCATGACTTTGCATTTGGCGGGGTTCAATTCAAGAAGCCATTTGCTGGACCAAGTGTCCAGCCTGTCCAGGTCTTTTTGTAGTCCTGTCTGATCCTCATCTGATTTAATTCTCCTCATTAACTTCACATCATCTACGAACAGGGATACTTCTGAGTCTATCCCTTTCATCATGTCATTCACATATGTGTGTGTGTGTGTGTGTGTGTGTGTGTATGTGTACTCACCTAGTTGAGGTTGCAGGGGTCGAGTCCGAACTCCTGTATGTGTGTGTGTGTGTGTGTGTGTGTGCGTGGTTATGTGGCACAGATCATGAAGGTGGTGGTGGTGTGTTATACTGTGTATTATACTGTGTCCATGTAGATGAAGCTCATATCTTTATTGTAAGTGATTTTGATTATCTATATATTTTCTTAAATCGATGAGTGTTAATTGTGAGATGCTGGTGTGAGGAGCAAGAGATTGGTATGGCAGAATAGTATACAGTAGCATACCTCTCACATCGGCCTTCAAATGCGTGGTAAAGCTGATGAACTGTCAAAGTCTTCAAGGAGGGAGAGGATTACAGCTGTAGGCAAGCAGCTTGTAGTTTGAGGAAAATAATGAAAAAAAAAAACTTCCGTCTAGTTTCGTGAACCTGAGACAAACTGACAGACGTTAGTCCAAGGAAGCACTTGTCTCTGATATCCAACACGAGCAGCAGACTCGTGAATGTCACTGCTGCTCGGTTCCGGCTGGATAGTATAATATTCTGGGAATTTACACTACTAGCTGATGTAGACATAACCAAATGTAAATTTTGCCAGAAGGCCTATTGTCACACCCTGAATGAATTTAGAGACAATTCACTCACATATGTTCAAATGTCAAAGTATTTTATTCACAGGGGCAGGTTAGTGGCCATGCTGGAAAAATGCCCAATCTTTGCTTAGTATAAATAACTCGTATATAATTTATTACCACATATAACAATTTATGCTTTATAACTGAATATACATCTGTGAAAATTCATTGCTATTGCTCTGAATTCAGTAATTAGCTCATTATCACTATAAATTGTTTGGTAAAGACAGATGTTGGGGTCCAGTCTGTAGACCCGTTATGTGTCTAATAATTTCACTACCCCTCACAGCATGGGTCCGGAATACATAAGAAAGATATTACACTTACAACTGGTAGTGGCCGTGGGTGCGCTTGGGCACCGAGGTAGGTGCTTATTTTATTGACCCTCAGGGAGACATCTTTGGAAGACGTCCCTAGGGAGACATCTCCATGAGCACGTCCCCAGGGAGATATCCTCAGAGAGATCAATATAACTCGTCTCCTCGGGGAGGCACACCAGACACACTACCCCTACTAAAGATGAGTGACGGAAGAATTATGCCTGAGGAAGATTAGAAAATTGAATAACCTGGCAGATTTAACACATGACCTTAAGAATGTGTATGTTAATCACAATGAGAGCAGAAATTTTGTGTGATCATTGGTGAGTAATTGATAGGTAGGGGGTCGTGTGTTGAACTACACTTTTGTTATTGCATTGGCCATGAAAAATAGGCTGACAGTCTTTGTCATATAATGGCCCGTTCATTGACGTCTCAAGCCATATTGTGGCCGATAAGCTTACTGGTTTAACTCGCTGATGTAAATGAGTACGAGAATCGATCCCTGCAATCACAAATAGATGAGTACACATCAGTGAGTTCACACACCCACTCACAAAAACACACTCCTGCCTCCTCACCCACTCCCTACCAACCCTTCTGACCCGTCCCTCGCCACCTTGCAGACCACTAATGACATGTTGTGTTGCAGCTATCGCCGTCCGCTTCCTGACACGGCGCTACATCGGCGAGTACAACTCCGATACCGGTAAGTTTTGGACTCCCTAAGTAGCTAGATAAGTAGGAATAACACTACCTTAGGTGAGCAGGCATTTGTGCTTCTGGGACTCACTAAGTAGACGTTAGGTGAGTAGACGTGTGCTTCTGGGACTCACTAAGTAACTAGGTAAGTAGAACTAATACACACTTAGGTGACTACACATGTGTGCTTCTAGGTCCCATTAGGTAAGTAGAATCAACCTGTCCTTACAACGGAGATACCTCTCACACACCATTAATGAATCTTGCTGGGAATACAATGGAACGATCACTCTCGCCCGCTGTGCTGCACTTAGCTTCATCCTCCGTGTTAAATTTATAGTATAATTTTTAAATCTTTATTTTTCTGAGGTTAATGAGGCTATCGGAGGTGATCCCTTTATAGCGTGTAACCCAGATGCAGTTAATTGTTTGCGTAATGACATGTCTGTTATATAAAAAGATCTCATACATCAGCAGTATTAGTAGAGGTGACCTTGTCAATTGCTGAGTGTTATAGGTGTATAAACTATTATTTTTTTTACAACAGTTTGCTACAAGCTTTTATCTGGACAGCGTTTTCCTTTGTGGAGAGTTTTAAGGCCTGGTCTCAAACCAGCCCGTGGGGGCGTTGACCCCCGAAACCCTCTCCAGGTATGCCCCAGGCATTGGCTCTGTGTATAGCCTGATAAAACTCTGCACAGAGCCAAACATTGTCCCAATAAAGCATGTTCTGTAACTCGTCTTTTCCTTACTATCGTCAGCGGTACGACACTTGGATCCAAAGCTAGGTACACCCTGAGTGAGCGGATGTCCTGTTCGCCAAGGCAAGACTACTGTACAAGTCTTTAAGAAATATGTACGACACTCCTCCACTTGAGGAGCCAATACTGGGTCGCCTCAGGGACAAGTCACGGGCCGGGACCATACCAACGAACCACTTCGAGTAGAATAAAATGCCCTGTTCAGTATGATTTTAAATTTTGATGCATGAGCGACTATTATACATCCCATACCCATCCCGTAAATGGTAGCCCAGCGTCATATAATTGTTGTATATGTCTTATTCATCAACTTGTCGGTACTGTGTCATTTATAGGATACTCAAAAGGCCTAGAGATCTCAAAAAGGTTAACACAGTTGGATATGGATTGACAATTTATATTTTATCTCTTGAAAGCGAATTTAGGGGGTGTCACTAGCACGTTAAGAGACCATACAATAAGTGTCAGGGGCCCGAGACTGTTCAACTGCCTCCCAGCACACATAAGGGGGATTACCAACAGACCCCTGGCAGTCTTCAAGCTGGCACTGGACAAGCACCTAAAGTCAGTTCCTGATCAGCCGGGCTGTGGCTCGTATGTTGGTTTGCGTGCAGCCAGCAGCAACAGCCTAGTTGATCAGGCGCTGATCCACCAGGAGGCCTGGTCACAGACCGGGCCGCGGGGGCGTTGACCCCCGAAACTCTCTCCAGGTAAACTCCAGGTTAGGAAGCTTGTTAATGTTAAGTGTATTATTTTCATTAATAAGATGCCTTGACATATTATACTGGTTATTATACTATCTCCAAATTCGTTAATAAGTGGACAATTAATCACATAGTGTTCAAGAAAGTGATCATAAGGCTGACCACATACTTTGCATTTAATTTGATCATTGAAGAAACACATGACCAATGCAACCAAGATTATACAGTACTAACATGTGAGTATCAAAGATTTGCCTTAAAGTCCCGAGGATATCATAAGTTGTACCATGCTCTCCATGGGCGGTTGATCGACCTTAAATTAATGATATATCTAACTTATATTCGGTAAAGAAGTAATCACTCGTCAGTATTCTGGTTCATGAAACAAATCAGTTGCAATCTTTCTTCAGAAGCATTTTCTATGTATTTTATGAAACAGGAGATTTTTCATACCTTGATGACTTTTGGCTACCCAAATGTTTAAAGGAAGAGGCAATGGACCCACCCAGGTTGCAATGACTTGGGTCCTGCTTGTAAGTCTTTTAGGTCCAATGATGTGTTCACTTTGTTAAACAGGAAGGCTTCATGAACAGAAGATATTCAAGGATCATGATACTTACACATTTTTTAATGTGTAGCTTGTGTAGCGGAGAACAGAGCAGCTCGAAGCCTCTATAATTTGTATTAGGCAGGTCTTCAAACACAGCATCATTTCTTTTCCACTAACATATAATTGTGAAAAGTATTTCTGAAATGAAGCCCTGTGTTAGTATGTTCCCTCGCTGTTTTCATTAACGAGATGCACTCAGCAGTAAGTTGGATATTCTCAGGGAAGTCCAGTCTTACACTTTAACTCCTCGAGGCAATGCCAGTTTCGCTCTGCGCTCACCAAGGTCGTTCAGTATCACATTGAGTTGGAGTCATGCGAGCTTGGCTGCGTCAGAGCTTCAGACATTTCTCATTTCTTCTACTCTTAGATGGTTGACATCTATCTTCATTTTCAACCCTCACTTTAATGTGTTGCTCTGCGGGATCTCTTATCTTTGCAATATTAGTATCACACTCAAATCTTTCACTACACAGAGATTCCTTACTCACCCACGAGTCCCACACTATCTGGAGGCCACGCCACCCTCCAATAGTGAGAGGGGCCACGCCACTCTCCAATAGTGAGAGGGGCCACACCACCCTCCAATAGTGAGAGGGGCCACACCACCCTCCAATAGTGAGAGGGGTCACACCACCCTCCAATAGTGAGAGGGGCCACACCACCCTCCAATAGTGAGGGGGCCACACCACCCTCCAATAGTGAGGGGGCCACACCACCCTCCAATAGTGAGAGGGGCCACACCACCCTCCAATAGTGAGAGGGGCCACACCACCCTCCAATAGTGAGGGGGCCACACCACCCTCCAATACTGAGGGGGCCACGCCACCATCCAATACTGAGGGGGCCACACCACCATCCAATAGTGAGGGGGCCACACCATTTAATAGTGAGGGGACCACACCACCCTCCAATAGTGAGGGGACCACACCACCCTCCAATAGTGAGGGGACCACACCACCCTCCAATAGTGAGGGGACCACACCACCCTCAAATAGTGAGGGGCCACACCACCCTCCAGTAGTGAGGGGGCCACACCACCCTCCAACACTCAGGGGGGCCACACCACCCTCCAACACTCAGGGGATCCACACCACCATCCAACACTCAGGGAGACCACACCACCCTCCAACACTCCGGGGGGCCACACCACCCTCCAACACTCAGGTGCCACGCCACCCTCCAACACTCAAGGGAGCCACACCACCCTCCATCACTGAGGAAATCAGGAAGAGGAGAAGGAACACACAAGGTGGAGAGATTACCTCCAGATATACGGGGTCATTAACTCACATGGGAGCCAGCAGGAAGCAGCATTATCAATGCTGGCAACACTCAGTAGCACTGTCATTGCATGCAGCATTGGGTAACACTGTCACTGCAGGTATCACTGAGTAACACTATCACAGCAGGTAGCACGGTGCAACACTATCACAGCAGGTAGCATGGTGCAACACTATCACAGCAGGTAGCATGGAACAACACTATCACAGCAGGTAGCATGGTGCAACACTATCACAGCAGGTAGCATGGTGCAACACTATCACAGCAGGTAGCATGGTGCAACACTATCACAGCAGGTAGCATGGTGCAACACTATCACAGCAGGTAGCATGGTGCAACACTATCACAGCAGGTAGCATGGAACAACACTATCACAGCAGGTAGCATGGAACAACACTATCACATCAGGTAGCATGGTGCAACACTATCACAGCAGGTATCACGGTGCAACACTATCACAGCAGGTAGCATGGAACAACACTATCACAGCAGGTAGCATGGTGCAACACTATCACAGCAGGTAGCATGGAACAACACTATCACAGCAGGTAGCATGGTGCAACACTATCACAGCAGGTAGCATGGTGCAACACTATCACAGCAGGTAGCATGGAACAACACTATCACAGCAGGTAGCATGGTGCAACACTAACACAGCAGGTAGCATGGTGCAACACTATCACAGCAGGTAGCATGGAACAACACTGTCACAGTAGATAGCATGGTGCAACACTATCACAGCAGGTAGCATGGAACAACACTATCACAGCAGGTAGCACGGTGCAATACTATCACAGCAGATAGCATGGAACAACACTATCACAGCAGGTAGCATGGAACAACACTATCACAGCAGGTAGCATGGAACAACACTATCACAGCAGGTAGCACGGTGCAACACTATCACAGCAGGTAGTATGGATCAATGCTGCGTCACTTCTAGCAAGGCTGAGTCTCACTGCTGAGAATTTCATAGTGAAAACGACAGCTACCTGTACCTACCCTGTCATATTCCATTATGCAAGTTATGTTGAATGATAGAATATGGCAGGGTAGCTCGGGACAGGGGTGTACGTAGATATTAATTAGTACGTAGTATTAATTAATTTGTTTGGGTTTAGGTTTTTCAAGTGACTGTAAGTCATTATGGTTTTATTTCTCCTGTTCACTATCAAGAAAACCTTAATCCAAAAAAAACAGGTATCACTGTAAACTCTCGGTGTATATACCCTGAATGATACTTCTCAGTGTATATACCCTGAGAGATATTCACTTCTCGGTGAATGTACTCTGAGAGATACACACTTCTCGGTGCATATGCCTTGAGGTATATATACTTCTAGTTGTATTTACCCCCGAGAGATACCTCCCGGTGTATACACCCAATTCAATGTAGCATTGAATCTAGGTAGAGAAAGTCAGAGATTGCTTATAGATGGACATAACGTTGGCGAACCTAACCTAACGTAATCTAACCTACCTTAATCTAACCTAACCTAACTCAAGTTAAATTAAGTTTATTAACCTAACCTAGTTTAAATTCATCAAACTCACTCTGTGACTTTATTACCTGTCACTGTAGAGGATAGGTGGCCGGTACTGTAACTAAATATTATTGTAAACACGAGTCACCTGCGGTGGTGACGCCTTGCTGCACTGTGCCATATAACCTGGTCAGGGTGGTGACCACCACCTGGTCAGGGTGGCGACCACCACCTGGTCAGGGTGGCGACCACCACCTGGTCAGGGTAGCGACCACCACCTGGTCAGGGTGGCGACCACCACCTGGTCAGGGTAGCGACCACCACCTGGTCAGGGAAGCGACCACCACCTGGTCTTCTTAAGACAAGGTGCAGGTGGTGAAGAAGATAATATTTTGAGAGAAGGTGCAGGTGGTGAGGCAGGAATAATTTTGTCCTGATGGAAGGTGTAAGTGGTGACGGATGAAATATATTGTGTTGAGAGACGGTGCATGTGGCATATATGTCGGTGAAACCGCACATGAAGGAATATGAATACGTGTGTTACATACATATGACACAACGCTTGTGTCATACATAGAGATAACCACAACTGTCTCACGAAATTGACAGTGGTGGAACTGATCATTAAAGAGAGAAATACATATATACGAAAGTTTTTGGATTCTGCTGTAATCAGCACACCTAACACCACTACACAAAACCAAGGAAGTTTCAGAGTCACAAAACCTTTGGAACACGTTCCAAAACACTTGGAAAAACGAGACAACACAATAGACTCATATCTCTGCGTAAGAACAAAGGCTCATGGCAGCAGAGGAGCACTTTTGTAGGCTCACTGTCCCGTACTAATCAGAACCTTCTACCTCGGTTACCTGCTAGTTCCAGTCGCCTGCACTGGACCAGCCACCTCCTATTATATCTCACTCTCCTCTCTACTATCCATTAGGGTACACGTCTTATCATCCCACTTAGTTTTTTTAGTTGGCAAGCGAGTCGCCTGTGAAGCACTGTATAAAAAGCTTTCTGACACCCCAGAAAATATGTCATACATTTTCTTTTTCTGATATTGTGCTGTTGGTCTGTGATGAGGCCTGTATTCTCCAGGTGCTTAGCTTTCTATACAATAGGATCATCTACACTTCACAGAGTTACTGATCTGCAGTTTAAGACTTTCTCTTTGTTCTCCTTCTAAATATTACACATTTACTATTTTATAGCTCCGTGGTATCTCTCTCATATCTATTATGGCACTGCAGACCTTTGATAGTTGCATGGTCATTATGCCGACCTTCTTCCTTCAGCATCCATTGTCAGATCTTTTTTGGCACCCTAGCCATTCTTGTATCAGTCTCTTGCCTGTATTGCCTTACCTTCTCTTCTCTGTTGCTATTTGTGAAACGTTCCACACTTTTTAATAAATCACTCACTTGGAACTGCATGAGTATTATTCTAAGATAGGTGTCAGCAGGACTGTACCTTTAACTTTGCCATCCGTGTTGTTTCTAAACAGGTCCTCTCACGCTCTTCTCTGTTTTCTATCACTTGTGCGTTGATTTTTCTTCCCTACATTTCCTTTTGTAATACATTCTACAAAATAAAAATTTACTGTCTTCCTTTCTGTGCAGAAATGATGTATCAACACGAGACCATGGTGGACCACGAGGCTGCACGTCTCCAGTTGTTAGACGCAGCCACAGCACAGGTGAGCTATTTTACCCTAGATATGATACCTGTTGACTCACGAAATCGTAATAACACGATTGTAAGCAAACTAGGATACGGGTGGGATTTGAACCCATGGCAAGTAAGTTTTAGGACTCACATGGCAGGGTTCAAACCCCACCTGTTCCGTGATTTGATGTTTGTGACCCTGTTCTATAGTATGTAATGTATAGACGACGATTCACAACCCTTGTGTTCCTGTTTATAATAATGATGAAATTACCGGAGATTTACGAACCGGATATAGATCAGTTCCGGTCTGTTATACACACGACACAATATCTGGCTTTAAGTTACAAGTGATGTGTGTATTAGATAACTAGACTTGTTTTTAGTTGCTGCGCGAACCGAAAAAATATATCCCCAGTATCCCATTAATCCGGCCCCCTATATCTGAAATGCTTGCGAAAAGAATAGTACAGAGTGCGACATAAGTTTCTAATGCAGTTAAATATCGATGTTAAAACTGTGAAGCTGATCAGGAGGCATTCAAGTTGTCGCATGGAAAGTGATATCTCAGTTTCTTCAATAAAAGTGACAAGTTGGTAAAAACAGCCCAAGATCAGTCTAAAAAGTTGATCCAATTAAGATATATCAATATTTGAGGCTTAAAGTCAACAAAAGAGGCATTCTCCATTCAATGTAGAAAAAAAAACAATATTAGTACAATTGTTTAATTGAAACTTGCACGACTCAGTAACAATGGGAACTTTTGATGTCATACGTGTAGATGTGAGAAAGTAAACTCCGGTGTCATGGACCATCAATATGTTCGCTCTATTGACAATGTTAAAATGCTTAAATTCAACGATATTTTTGTATAAAATAAAGCAAGTGCAGTTTAGGCAACAATAACTGTCAATATTGTTAAAGTTTTAAACGAAACAAGAAGGCAGTGTATACTAGAAAATAAGAGGAATTATAGTTAAAAGGAACGAGGACCGATTTTTAGGCATCCCGAGACGAGGAGAACCTACAGAGTGTTGGAGTTTTTCTTCCCTTGTGATTCACCTTCATAATTTTGAAATGCCTGGTTCGATTGGTTGTAAATTTATAATTCTGGTGAACTATTACTAGACAACTAATAAAAAAGTGTTACATTATTTCTTGGTAGGAATACTGCAAGTAATGTATGTATTGTATCAGTTCTGGCAGTAACCTGTATAATGTATTTTTTTGGGGGTAAATAAATAATTGAATCGGATTTTGTGAGCAGTTATGTGAATGTTTGTGATGTTAGTGTGTCACATCCTGACGTGCGTTTCATCTTAAGAAACCCAGTGACGGATCTATACAAAGTTTGTTCTCCCATCCATCATCTCCCTTCGTAATTGTTTTATTATAAGTATGTTTATAATTGTTTAAAAGTGATGTACTTTTAATGGTGATAGTTGACGTGTTTAGGCACTCCAGCTGCTGGCTCCACCGGAATTATTTCTTAATTATTTGACGCAGTAACCACACAAAAGTCAATGTTGATCAATCTTGTCAGTCCTTTGATAATGTGTTTGTCATTGTCAATTATCAGAGTAAACTATGACTTAAATTAAAATGGGTCTCAGTACGTTCTGACAAGTGTTATCTGTCTGTAAATTGTTCAACAAATTCAAATGTTTTTATTATAGCATAAACCAATCCCACTAATAAATTACGACCACTACCCCAGAAACCCTATGAAATCCTCTTACAAATTTTTAATCAAGTACAGTAATTAATTTATTATTCTGGTAGGTCTCAGGACACATTTCATACTTTGCTGCCTAATATACAGTCTTAGAAGAGCTGACAACACGACACACGATGCATTGCAGGTTGTTATTTCAGACGATGATTTGCCCAGGACTGAAAAACAGAAGAGATATGTTTTCCTTGCCCTTTGCCTTACTGTATGTTTTCCAGCAAGACAGAGTAACCTAAGGCGAAACACATTCGTCGCCTCTCACTCCCTAGATATTACAATGTTCACATGTCAACAGCGTGTAAAATTATTGTATATATGTTGGTAGAATTACCAACGATATGTAAAGTAAAAGGACACAAGTGCAACTAGTGTGACGTTTTATTGTGGCAACGTTTCGGTCTCCAGGAGCTTTGTCAAGCCGTTACGACTTGACAAAACTCCTGGAGAGCGAAACGTTGCCACGATAAAATGTCACATTAGTTGCACTTGTGTCCTTTTACTTTACATGTAAAATCATACACTCACTTGGACCTAATACGCTCACACGTACCTGGATGTACAGGCGTAATGCCAATAGGTGTAGTTATATATACATAATATACAAAATAAGCTTGTTCTTCATATTGTATCTTCATGCCCACACATATTCCTGTTGAATGCATGGAACTCTAATTCTTAAGAGTCTTTCGCCCTTCCTTGGACGTCCCGTACACTTTCCATCCTACCCATATTTACACACCATTTTGTTAATATATCTTGCTAAATCTGTTCTAAATAGCCACTCCACTCTCTGCATTATACTTTTCAGAATTACCACACCCTCTTCTAATTTCTTTACTCTTATTTTTTATTTTTTTTATCAAAATATTCGTGCTACACATTAATCTTAGACACAGCATCACTGTCTCCAGGGTCCTCCTCACTGCAATATTCAAAGACCATGCCTCACACTCACAAAAGAGCCGACACAGTATCACTCTACACTGATATGTTCCTCTATTTGCATACACCGTTAAGCATCTTTCTTTCCATAGGCTCCTTAATATTTATGCTACTTTCTTTCCCTCACTAATTCTGTGATTCACCTCGTCACTGAATTCGCTCACTTCATAACTCCGCCTTCTACTCTGAATTTTTATATTTTATTGAATTGACTTCTTACGTTCATCACGTTGATTATATCTGTGCTCGCCTTCAACACTACTTGCACACTTTCCATTATAATCAACCAATTCCTGCAGCTTCTCTGAATCTCCAAAACGCTGCTCATCTACACACCTCTCCGCAATACTCCAGCATTCACTTTATTTATAACCTCATCTTTAAGCACATTACACAGCCACTGTAATACCACACATCCTTGTCTAAAGCCCATATTTGCTGGAGAATATTTCCTCTATTTCCTGAATACCCTAATCCGAACCTCACTTTCCTCATAACAACACTGCAGTTTTGTTTAACTTACAGTACAACCAGTTCAATGGATGTAAAACACAAGGAAATTTTTTTTCCATATCTGTCCTATATCCTATCATGTGCCTTTTCCAAATTCACTGTTCACCTATCTGTTTTAATGAAAAAACATGATCCACACATCTCCTTAACTTCCTTAATTGATAATCCTGCGTCATACACTCGATATACTTATTCCGCTATAAATCCTACACTCTCGTCCAATTTTTCATTATGCAAAGGAACCAAGCATGCTCTCTCTTAACTCTTTCCATCCTTGCTGTTTCCCCCTCCCTCTCCCTTCCTTTCACACTACTTAATGCATCACTCACTTCATAATCAGATCGGATATTTACCTCCTAACAAATCCTATTTCTCCTTGCACTAGACATAATATTTCTTCCACCATTTCAACATCTTCATTTACCGCCTCAGAATATTCTCTCCAATACCTCCACCTCCCAACCAAACATCTCACTACTTTTACTTAACTGACAAGTCCGTTTGTTCCCCAGGCTCTCTCATCTTATTTATCTTTCTCCAAAAAGGGACAAAAGAAAGTGACGTTCTCACACTCGTGATTCTGGAAGTGACGAGAGGTGACCTGAAAATACTTGTTAACAGTGACCTGATGTAAAGTTGGGGCTACAGCAGCACTATTGTTTCACTAGAAGGTTTTAACTCTGACAGTAAACTCTGAACTAATTTTAACTTAGCAGTGTAAACATTAATTGTTAATATGAAAGCACTCAAGTATTCACTTCAGTTAACTGTGGTGATCCCTGTATGTTTTGCAAGCATTAGCTCTTGTGATGCATCACTCTCTCTCCCCGCACACACACACACACACACACACACACACACACACACACACACACACACACACACACACACACACACACACACACACACACATACCCACCTGCCTCGGTGGGAGACGGCCGACTTGCTAAGGATATATTTTTTTAATATTGTTTCAAATTTGTTTTTGCAATAAATCAGTGGAAATCAATTTGAACATTATGAAAAAAATATATATCACTGAATTCAGTGATGTATATTTTTCCGTTATGTTCAGATTGATTTCCACTGATTTATTGCAAAAACAAATTTTAATTCTGGTAATTCGCCAAACAAGCCAAACTCGGTGATTCGGCTTAATCGGCACGACATATATATTTAACACCGGCCGTCTCCCACCAAAGCAGTGTGACTCGAAAAAGAAGGAAAACACTTTCATCATCACTGTCTTGCCAGAGGCGCGCCGATACTGAGGTTCAAAGTGTAAATATCCTCACTCATGACTCACGAAATCGTAATGACACGATTGCAAACAAACCATACCACGGGTGAGGCTTGACCCCGCTGTCAGAGAGTCTCAAAACTCCAATGGCTAACGCGACGGTCTGGAGTTTTGAGACTCTGACCGCGGGATCAAACCCCACCCGTGGTATGGCTCATTCTCACTCACAGGCGACCCGGTGGCCTGGTGGCTAAAGCTTCCGCTTCACACACGGAGGACCCGGGTTCGATTCCCGGCGGGTGGAAACATTTCGACACGTTTCCTTACACCTGTTGTCCTGTTCACCTAGCAGCAAATAGGTACCTGGGTGTTAGTCGACTGGTGTGGGTCGCATCCTGGGGGACAAGATTAAGGACCCCAATGGAAATAAGTTAGACAGTCCTCGATGACGCACTGACTTTCTTGGGTTATCCTGGGTGGCTAACCCTACGGGGTTAAAAATCCGAACGAAATCCTATCTTATCTTATCTTATCCTGCAGTCACTGTACGTCCCACCTCCAGGACTAAACTCCGGTTAATCGGTTTCTCTGAATCACTTCATAA
The DNA here is from genome assembly GCF_038502225.1 of Cherax quadricarinatus. Lineage (NCBI taxonomy): Eukaryota > Metazoa > Arthropoda > Malacostraca > Decapoda > Parastacidae > Cherax > Cherax quadricarinatus. The sequence continues at coordinate 1,219,807 of NC_091339.1, forward strand.
ATGTTACTTTACTCACGCTATAATAGCATGTCAAGTCATACAAACTACTTGTTTCCACTTAGTTCTGTCTAACACACACACACACACGTTTGCTGAATATCTAGGTCTTTCCCACACAAATCCTCTTTTACCTCCTTCCTCCAACCTTTCCTAGGACTACCCCTACCTCGCCTTCCCTCCCCTACAGATTCATATACTCTCCAAGTCATTCTGTCTCATTCTATCCTCTCTAAATGTCCGAACCACCTCAACCCCTCCTCAGCCCTCTGGATAATACTTTTAGTAACCCCGCACCTCCTTCTAATCTCTAAGCTACGAATTCTCTGCATAATATTTATATCACACATTGCCTTCAGACACGATTTCTACTGCTTCTCCTTGTTGCAACATTCACTATCCATGCTTCACACCCATATAAGAGCGTTGATACCACTACAGTCTCACACATTTCCCTTTTATGCAATAATCGCAAACTGATTACAGATGCAAAAGAACCACAAGGGAAAGTTGAATGACAGTTCTAGGCTTTTCGTGTTGGAGCCAACAAATTTTCAAGAGCTTGCAACAGTGCAAAGGAATAGCGAGGAACCCACGTAGGTGTCCATGAAGAAGCCTACAAAAGCTTTCTCATGGACACGTCACACACACGTATACATATTATTTTCATATTTTGCTGCATTAGAATGTTATGACCATCCCCTACTCATTTTGCGTGCATTGCGGTAGAGGAGGGTGGGCTTGTAGCATACGGGGATGTCTTTCTCGGATCGCGCAGCGACCAAATTACATTTTACGTTTTACTTTGCAGACTCCACACCAGATTCTTCGTCACCTAGCCTGGGCTGATGCCTTTATTGTGGTTTATGATGTCACCAGCCGCACCTCCTTCGTCCACGCCAGACAGCTGCTGCACATTCTTCACACTCACATTCCTGCTGTATCATATACTCATGCTGCAGGAGACAATGATGCAAATACTGCAAACGCCCTTGACATAAACCCCCAAAGTACTCATGACATACAGCTCAGGAGTGGCAGTAACGAATGCCCTGTTAGTGCACACATCCCATACGTTCTGCAGAGCCATGACACAAGTGCTCCAGATTCTCATGGCACACATACAGTGAATAGCCCTAATACTCAGAGTTCCTATAAGCAAAGCACAGTCAGTCGATGTGATCTGAATACACACTTCTTGAGTAGTCACGACATTCACATCAAAGATGGTCAAGACTCATGTGTCCAAGGTGACAATAATACTCCCGTCTGGAGTAACCATGATGTTTCTAAGAGTAATGCTAAAAGGTTTCACCAAAGTAATCACACACATCTAAACTACAGCCACCTTCCATGCCAGTCCTCTACAGCTAGCCACACTGGATCTAGTTGTAGGTACTGCAGTGCTAGAAGTTCCTCTATGGTCATAAATGCAGAAGAGTCATCTCGGGACATCCATCAACCGTACTGTAGAGCTCTGAACTATATTCCTCACACTGGCACTAGTAGCCAGTCCGTTAGCCATTCCAGTCATCACCCAAATAATTACTCTCTCTCTATCAACAATCGACAAGTCGACAGTCATTGCCATAATTCAAATATGCATGGTCTTCATATCTACAGGCACCAGTATCAAGGCAACCCTAGATATGCTAGCAAACAAAATAAGATGACAGACAAACATATCAATCATAATTACATCAACCATCAACATAACTCTCGTGAGCAGTTCCCCACCACATATGACTGCGTCATTTGTCATGATCCAATTGGCAGCCAAAATTTCATTAATCCTGCTGGATTAAATTTACTTCACTCTAGAGTGTTAGATGCAGACACGCCATCAGATCACAGTGATACCGGTATAAAAAATCTTAAAAAACAGGTTCATTTATCAAAGACAAGTTTTCTAAAACAAAGCGAATGTATGAATCGAAGCGTCACATACGTCAATGAATTTCCTGTACAATCATGCCATAGGGACCCCCGCTCGAATCATGGCCAACAAAGAATTCATTGCCTACATCATACCCAACAAAGGAGACACACTCACAGACAAAACCACCTGAGACATGACATCCCAAGTTACAGTTATCAGAGAGGCTACAACTCGAATCATAATCATTCAGCAAGTAACAGTTTTGACTCTAGTCACCAAAGAGACTGTAACCAAGATCATAGTCACCCAAGAAGTCATAGCCCAGACTACAGTCACGTGAGAGGTCAAGACAAGGATCAAAGTCACTTACAGCATTGCACCAACAATAATCACAAAAGTCACGGCGCTGACCGTAACCACCTGAAAAGCTACAGCTCTGACCATAGTCCCCCAAAAGACCACAACCCTGACCATAATCATTCCAGAGGATACAACCCCAAACACAGTCGTGTGAAAGACCACAACCTCGACCATAGTTACGCAAGAGATTCCAACCCTGGCCACAGTGACCAGCGAGATGACAGCCGTGATCATAGTGATGCGAGAGATTCCAGCCCTGAGCCGTCTTTTCAGAGAGAGGACAGCCCTGATAATTATTACTCCAAAGACGACAGCCCCGACCATAAACACCTGAGAGGTCACACCACATTGCTCCTGGGTAATAAACGAGACCTGGAGCATTTTAGGTAAGTGATTACATTATATATATATATATATATATATATATATATATATATATATATATATATATATATATATATATATATATATATATATATATATATATATATATAAAGGGTCCACCTCTGATGCAATATATGGAGTCCCTTTGCCTTGGAAAAGTAATTGAAATGTTTTCTAGGAATGGTCTATGGACCCTTCCTAGAAACTATGTGTGCACTAATCTTCTCCTACCACCCCATATACACATGTATTTTTTTTTTAATTTAGGGATCATTTACTTAAAAAGCATAAACATGAATTCATTGGTGTAATATATCATAGATTATGAATCTCCTCAAGCTCCTCTGAAGGTGGACGTGAGCCAGTTATGCAGCAAGCATTTCCCCTCTGGACGGCCACGGTGAGGCGCTGGAACATGAAACTGGCCGCCCTTGAGAGAGAGAGAGGGAACTGAACTTTATATAACCTCCTAAGGCGAAAACAGTAATTGGTTTTGTAAAGAAAAACAAGTTGCAGAACAAGCATATTGAGATCACTTTTCTTTTAGAGAAAACACAAAATCTCTCTCCCTGAAGCACACCATTACACACCTTTCAGTGATTAAGAACATTTTTCATGATAGGAAAATAATTTTTGTGCATTTTATACAAATAAGTTGAGCTATCTGGTGAAACTTTCGGTGTGTTACTTAATAATCTTATTTCTTGCCTATGCTTCTATAAATCAGCAAATAGATTCCTGAAGTCACTCTGCAGGAACTTTACTGCTTCACTGTATCTTTCCACAGGGATCTGTACAGTTCTTTCCTTGTTCTTTACAACAGGGAAAGCTCATTTCTCTCTCCATCAAAAGCTGTCACCTCACCATGTCAGACAATAGTTTTCTTTAACCCTGAAACCTTAAAATCAAATAATTAAAATGGTTTCTCGCATCACTTATAGCCAACTCCCGATTCCACTGAGAAACTGCTTCTCGATCTTTTCCTTTCTAGTGAGAAAGATACAATTTATTTTATGCAGAGCAAAATACACCCGACCTCAACTTGGTACAACACATTCCCAAAGTCTATTTCAAACAAGAAGATTTGAAACCTGATGTAATTCACATTTGACGTGACCCCCATCATATTCTCGAACTGAAGAATCTTCCTGCACGAAGTCTGCCTGTAAATAATGCACTGATTGACAAGAGGCAAGATCCATACATAGCTTAAGAAAAGGTACGATAAGGCTCTCGAAGCCTTATCGTACCTCTTTGCTGGCCTTATCGTACCTCTTTACCGGCTTTATCGTACCTCTTTACTGGCCTTATCGTAGCGGCTAGCAAAGAGGTGGGGCCAGGAGCTGAGACTCAGCAACACTTTAGGTGTGTACAGAGCTTCTCCCATGTCAGCAGTGAGCTTGTTGACTGCTGATACATATAACCTTATCAAGGCAATTTTCCTCCCTTTCGCCATGCACTTCTTCACAAACTCTTCAACGATCTGTCGCTCTCGGCAATATATTTAACTGAGCTACAGATATGCACAAATAACATAAGAGGAAGAACTTATAACGAAGTTTCGATCCGACTTGAACCATTAGTTAGTCACATAGAACTATCAATGGCTTTCTCAAAGTCTCTCGGAGTAAGGGTAATGTCGGAAATATGGCATACATTGATGGAGTTTTGAGGCTCATTCATGAAAAAATCTCTGGTTTGTCGATCTTCAGACTGATTAGTGGCTCGCTAAACACAGTCATATTGGGATTTCAGTATCTCACTCATTTCCTTATTGTCATCTGTGTAAGGGACTTAGCAGGGGCCCCGATACTAGATGTGGTATTTGCCTTGTTTTTGGCATATGAAAAGAAATATTTCGAATTTCTTTCAGTTTCACTAATCGCTGTTAGCTCCTGTCTCTCCTGGGTCCTGTAAGAGTCCTTTAACTCAAGTTCGATACTTTCCACTTCCCTGGTTAGTGCTTTCTTCCGTGTATCAGATAATCTAGCGTTCTTGAGGAGCTCAGTGATTCTTCGTAGTCTTCTGTATTATTATTATTATTATTAGAATCAAAAAGAAGCGCTAAGCCACAAGGACTATACAGGTAGTCTTCTGTAGAGGGAGCATCTTTCTCTCTCCAGTTTACTTCTTCTCTTCTTTCTTAGGGGAATATGCTTTGAACATACTTCAGCTGCCTGTAAGTTGATCCTTTCAAGCCCCTGGTTTGGATCCATGTTATTTAAGATATCTTCCCAACATGTTTTAAGACATGGTTTACCTGGTCCCAGTTGATGTTCTTGTTGTTGAAGTTGTATTTGGTGAAGACACCTTCACAAGTACATGCATGTACTTGTGCATGTAAGTCTGAATATCGATTAGACTGTGATCGGAATTAGTTTTTTTTTTTTTTATATTGTTATGTTTCTTACCAGGTCCTCATGATTTGTGGAGATAAGGCCAAGTGTGTTTTCCAGTCTTGTTGGCTCAATTATCTGCGAACTTAGTGTGTTCATTACAGAAACTTAGTATTATTATTATTAAAATCAAAAAGAAGCGCTAAGCCACAAGGGCTATACAGCGCTGCATCAGAGACTTAGTAGCTCATGTGTGCGTGACCTTTCATCTGCGCTACCTCCGGGGAATGTTTCAGCTATAACATTATTTGCTACATTCTTCCATTTTGTATGCCTTAGGTTGAAATCACCAAGCAGTAAGATGGTTGGGGATGGAGCTGGAAGGTTTTCCAGACAGTAATCAATTTTCAGTAGCTGTTCCTTGAACTGTTGGGAGGTTGCATCTGGTGGTTTATATACAACCACGAAGACTAGGTTTGGGTTCTCAGTCTTTGTTAGAACTTCAACTACGTACATTATTTGTGATGTACAGCATCTCCGTGCAGATAACTGACTCTCTGACATACAGAAGCGCTAAACCCACTAGGGACATACAGCGCTGTCTTTATAGTAGTATGTCATAGATGTCAGCTAGGCCTGTATACATTGTACATGTACTTGTAGAAATAAATTTATTATTATTATTTTCTTAACTGTACCCTCTTCCATCACAGTTTAATATAACTATACATAATATATATGAAGGTGTACAGGTGGTCAGGTAGCTGAAGCCGTATGGTGGTTGGCCGCATGACAAGACATCTTGGTTGGGTGGTTAATGGGGTTTAAATCCTGTCGACAACACGACGAGGGTCATTAAGCACAGTAACCTCTTCAACACCAGGCAAGAATACCTTGATCCATAAAACAGGAATTAAAACAAACTCTTAGCATATACACGCTGAGAGAAATACACATTTTAAGGTATATATATATATATATATATATATATATATATATATATATATATATATATATATATATATATATATATATATATATTATATATATATATATATATATATGTGTGCCGGGAGCAATGGGCTAGTAACCCCTTCTCCTGTATACATTTACTAAAAAAGAGAAGAAGAAAAACTTTATAAAACTGGGTTGTTTAAATGTGCGTGGATGTAGTGCGGATGACAAGAAACAGATGATTGCTGATGTTATGAATGAAAAGAAGTTGGATGTCCTGGCTCTAAGCGAAACAAAGCTGAAGGGGGTAGGAGAGTTTCAGTGGGGGGAAATAAATGGGATTAAATCTGGAGTATCTGAGAGAGTTAGAGCAAAGGAAGGGGTAGCAGTAATGTTAAATGATCAGTTATGGAAGGAGAAAAGAGAATATGAATGTGTAAATTCGAGAATTATGTGGATTAAAGTAAAGGTTGGATGCGAGAAGTGGGTCATAATAAGCGTGTATGCACCTGGAGAAGAGAGGAATGCAGAGGAGAGAGAGAGATTTTGGGAGATGTTAAGTGAATGTATAGGAGCCTTTGAACCAAGTGAGAGAGTAATTGTGGTAGGGGACCTGAATGCTAAAGTAGGAGAAACTTTTAGAGAGGGTGTGGTAGGTAAGTTTGGGGTGCCAGGTGTAAATGATAATGGGAGCCCTTTGATTGAACTTTGTATAGAAAGGGGTTTAGTTATAGGTAATACATATTTTAAGAAAAAGAGGATAAATAAGTATACACGATATGATGTAGGGCGAAATGACAGTAGTTTGTTGGATTATGTATTAGTAGATAAAAGACTGTTGAGTAGACTTCAGGATGTACATGTTTATCGAGGGGCCACAGATATATCAGATCACTTTCTAGTTGTAGCTACACTGAGAGTAAAAGGTAGATGGGATACAAGGAGAATAGAAGCATCAGGGAAGAGAGAGGTGAAGGTTTATAAACTAAAAGAGGAGGCAGTTAGGGTAAGATATAAACAGCTATTGGAGGATAGATGGGCTAATGAGAGCATAGGCAATGGGGTCGAAGAGGAATGGGGTAGGTTTAAAAATGTAGTGTTAGAGTGTTCAGCAGAAGTTTGTGGTTACAGGAAAGTGGGTGCAGGAGGGAAGAGGAGCGATTGGTGGAATGATGATGTAAAGAGAGTAGTAAGGGAGAAAAAGTTAGCATATGAGAAGTTTTTACAAAGTAGAAGTGATGCAAGGAGGGAAGAGTATATGGAGAAAAAGAGAGAGGTTAAGAGAGTGGTGAAGCAATGTAAAAAGAGAGCAAATGAGAGAGTGGGTGAGCTGTTATCAACAAATTTTGTTGAAAATAAGAAAAAGTTTTGGAGTGAGATTAACAAGTTAAGGAAGCCTAGAGAACAAATGGATTTGTCAGTTAAAAATAGGAGAGGAGAGTTATTAAATGGAGAGTTAGAGGTATTGGGAAGATGGAGGGAATATTTTGAGGAATTGTTAAATGTTGATGAAGATAGGGAAGCTGTGATTTCGTGTATAGGGCAAGGAGGAATAACATCTTGTAGGAGTGAGGAAGAGCCAGTTGTGAGTGTGGGGGAAGTTCGTGAGGCAGTAGGTAAAATGAAAGGGGGTAAGGCAGCCGGGATTGATGGGATAAAGATAGAAATGTTAAAAGCAGGTGGGGATATAGTTTTGGAGTGGTTGGTGCAATTATTTAATAAATGTATGGAAGAGGGTAAGGTACCTAGGGATTGGCAGAGAGCATGCATAGTTCCTTTGTATAAAGGCAAAGGGGATAAAAGAGAGTGCAAAAATTATAGGGGGATAAGTCTGTTGAGTGTACCTGGTAAAGTGTATGGTAGAGTTATAATTGAAAGAATTAAGAGTAAGACGGAGAATAGGATAGCAGATGAACAAGGAGGCTTTAGGAAAGGTAGGGGGTGTGTGGACCAGGTGTTTACAGTGAAACATATAAGTGAACAGTATTTAGATAAGGCTAAAGAGGTCTTTGTGGCATTTATGGATTTGGAAAAGGCGTATGACAGGGTGGATAGGGGGGCAATGTGGCAGATGTTGCAAGTGTATGGTGTAGGAGGTAGGTTACTGAAAGCAGTGAAGAGTTTTTACGAGGATAGTGAGGCTCAAGTTAGAGTATGTAGAAAAGAGGGAAATTTTTTCCCAGTAAAAGTAGGCCTTAGACAAGGATGTGTGATGTCACCGTGGTTGTTTAATATATTTATAGATGGGGTTGTAAGAGAAGTAAATGCGAGGGTCTTGGCAAGAGGCGTGGAGTTAAAAGATAAAGAATCACACACAGGGTGGGAGTTGTCACAGCTGCTCTTTGCTGATGACACTGTGCTCTTGGGAGATTCTGAAGAGAAGCTGCAGAGATTGGTGGATGAATTTGGTAGGGTGTGCAAAAGAAGAAAATTAAAGGTGAATACAGGAAAGAGTAAGGTTATGAGGATAACAAAAAGATTAGGTGATGAAAGATTGAATATCAGATTGGAGGGAGAGAGTATGGAGGAGGTGAACGTATTCAGATATTTGGGAGTGGACGTGTCAGCGGATGGGTCTATGAAAGATGAGGTGAATCATAGAATTGATGAGGGAAAAAGAGTGAGTGGTGCACTTAGGAGTCTGTGGAGACAGAGAACTTTGTCCTTGGAGGCAAAGAGGGGAATGTATGAGAGTATAGTTTTACCAACGCTCTTATATGGGTGTGAAGCATGGGTGATGAATGTTGCAGCGAGGAGAAGGCTGGAGGCAGTGGAGATGTCATGTCTGAGGGCAATGTGTGGTGTGAATATAATGCAGAGAATTCGTAGTTTGGAAGTTAGGAGGAGGTGCGGGATTACCAAAACTGTTGTCCAGAGGGCTGAGGAAGGGTTGTTGAGGTGGTTCGGACATGTAGAGAGAATGGAGCGAAACAGAATAACTTCAAGAGTGTATCAGTCTGTAGTGGAAGGAAGGCGGGGTAGGGGTCGGCCTAGGAAGGGTTGGAGGGAGGGGGTAAAGGAGGTTTTGTGTGCGAGGGGCTTGGACTTCCAGCAGGCATGCGTGAGCGTGTTTGATAGGAGTGAATGGAGACAAATGGTTTTTAATACTTGACGTGCTGTTGGAGTGTGAGCAAAGTAACATTTATGAAGGGATTCAGGGAAACCGGCAGGCCGGACTTGAGTCCTGGAGATGGGAAGTACAGTGCCTGCACTCTGAAGGAGGGGTGTTAATGTTGCAGTTTAAAAACTGTAGTGTAAAGCACCCTTCTGGCAAGACAGTGATGGAGTGAATGATGGTGAAAGTTTTTTTTTTTCGGGCCACCCTGCCTTGGTGGGAATCGGCCAGTGTGATAATAAAATAAAAATATATATATATATATATATATATATCCTGCGATATAGCTTGATGGGATCGTGTGAATTAAATTATTATTATTATAATCAAGGGGGAAGCGCTAAACCCGGAGGATTATACAGCGCTTGGGGGGGGGGGATGTGGAAGGCATTCAGGCTTAATTCGGGGAACTGGAGCACAGATCCAATTCCCTAAATCAAGAGCCCCTCACCAACATCAAGGAACCTTCCTTGAGGGGTGCTAAACCTGTAGAGGGGTCACATACCTTCTCAATTGTTGCACTTATTCCTCTAAAACATTGCCTTAACTTACCTATTGATTTAGTAATTATGCAATAATATTTATTTTCCTAATAGGTTCAGAGGACCTCCGCGAGCCACGGGTTGTTGACCTCTGTGCTGTATAGCCCTTGTGGCTTAGCGCTTCTTTTTGATTATAATAATAATGTTGACCTCTGCCCGGATAATACTGCATGTAAATTCTTTATACAAAATATTTTAAGAATGGAACTTGCAATATTTCGTAGGAACATGGTGAAAATACACATCACAGAATATTAAGGAAAACTTCACAAGAATATAATCTTATTATAATCGTAGCTAAGCGCTAAACGTAGGTCACACAAGAATACACAGGTTTTATCAGTGAGGGGGGGGGGGGGTTCGATTGCAAAATGAGTGTAGATGGGTAGCCTGTCTGTCTAACCTTCAGCGGGACGAAGGACCGAACTTTCATTACTTTTTAAAATTTAGATTTTTTATTTCCTTGCAAGTTTACAATGTGGTTGACATATTGTAGGATTATTATTATAATCATGAGGGAGCGCTAAACCCGTAGGATTATACAGCGCATGTAGGGGGGGGGGGAATGGAAGGTATTCAGGCTCAATTCAGGGAACTGCAGCGCAGATCCAATTCCCTAGATCAAGAGCCCCTCGCCAGCGTCAAGGATTATTATTATAATCAAAAAAGAAGCGCTAAGCCACAAGGACTATACAGCACCAGCGTCAAGGAACCTCCCTTGAGGGGACATATTGTAGGAAGTATACATACATAGGTAGTTTACAGTGAGGGTTTACAATGATTTGTAATACAAAGAGCCACTATCATACCTTGGCATTACGGGCAGTCTAAACTTGAACAGATTACCGATTACTTAACACCAGATGTCCAAAACATAGTTTGGTCAGGTTGCACTAAATATTCATTAGGTTATACTTATGTCAATAGTATTATTATAATAAAAAAGAAGCGCTAAGCCACAAGGGCTATACAGCTATGTCAATTATATGTTATTCAACATTTACATTAAAATATTTACGTTAAAATAGGAGAATTTATTGTACTCTGAGCATTTACTTTTGGGGTTTTGAGGCTCCGGGAGTAACATAGTGAGCAATTAGAATTTGAGGCGGTGGAAAGTGATTTGGTATTATTATTATTATCAAAAAGAAGCGCTAAGCAGTGTTTTGGTAGCTTTGTTGGTAACTGGATGGCGAAACGTCCACAACAAAGACAACCAGACGCCGCACAAATACGGAGTATTTGGTTTTGGGTGAGTAGCACTGCAAGAGAGCTAGAAACCCACAGAGGGAGAGCAAGCGCACCGAGGTGTGGTTCTGAAGTTTGGAGCATTTTACAATGTTTTTAAGGTTCATAGATTCAACTAAACGGCGACTGTTCGAGTTGGAAGTAAGAGTCTTGAATTGATATAGGGACGGAGAGAATTGTTGAGATTAGAAAGACCGGAAATGTAGGGAAGGCAGAGGATAGAACAGGGTTCCTTTGGATGTATCTAGCAAGGACAGGAGAGAGAGGAGAGCCCATAGCGACACCGAAGGTTTGGGTGAGTAGGTGGTTTTTAAGAAGAGTCTTGAATTGATATACAGACAGGGTTCCTTTGGTATCTGCTGGTAATGAGTTCTTAATTTTTGGGCCTTTCATGTGCATAGAAATTTTAGTGCGAGATGGACACGGGGAATATCAAAGAATGATCTGTGCCTTGTGTTGTGGTGCTGCGTGTCGCTGTATATTATTATTATTATTATAATCAAAAAGAAGCGCTAAGCCACAAGGACTATACAGCATGTGTCGCTGTATAGCCCTTGTGGCGCTGTATAGCCCTTGTGGCTTAGCGATTTTTTGATTATAATAATACTGTGGTGTGTGTTCTGTTAAGGTTGGTAAGTAGTAGTTTGAGTAGAATTATAATAAAAAAGAAGCGCTAAGCTGAAGTTTGAGTAGAGGGTTTATATTTGAGTGTATTATTATTATTATAATCAAGGGGGAAGCGCTAAACCCGGAGGATTATACAGCGCCTGGGGGGGGGGGATGTGGAAGGCATTCAGGCTTAATTCGGGGAACTGGAGCACAGATCCAATTCCCTAAATCAAGAGCCCCTCACCAACATCAAGGAACCTTCCTTGAGGGGTTATTTGAGTGTAGTGTTCTATGTATATAGTAGGCACAATAAAAGGTATGAATGTTCTCTATGGTGAGTAAGTTTAGACTTTTGATTATTATTATTATTATAATCAAGGGGGAAGCGCTAAACCCGGAGGATTACACAGCGCCCGGGGGGGGGGGATGATGTGGAAGGCATTCAGGCTTAACTCGGGAAACTGGATTATTATTATAATCAAGGGGGAAGCGCTAAACCCGGAGGATTATACAGCGCCTGGGGGGGGGGGTGTGGAAGGCATTCAGGCTTAATTCAGGGAACTGGAGCACAGATCCAATTCCCTAAATCAAGAGCCCCTCACCAACATCAAGGAACCTTCCTTGAGGGGTCGGGAAACTGGAGTACAGATCCAATTCCCTAAATCAAGAGCCCCTCACCAACATCAAGGAACCTTCCTTGTGGGGTTAGACTTTTGAATATTGGTGGAGTATGCTGTCTGGAATGGGAATTTATCATCATTCTGACTGCAGCCTTTTGCTGTTATTAGTGGTCTGAGATGGTTTATTGTTGATCCCCATGCACAAATTCCATAGGTGAGGTAGGGGTAAATGAGTGAGCGATACAGGGCAAGGAGAGCTGGTTGTGGAACATAGTACCGTATCTTTGATCGTATGCCTACGGTCTTAAGAGATTTTCCTGAAGATTTGTTGTATGTCTGAAATTTGAGGCTACTGACAAGGTGGATTCCTAAGAATTTTCCCTCCGAGTCTTGTGACAGGCGATCCGTTTACCATTATGTTAAGTGGAACATTTGTAGCTCTTTTTCCAAAGTGAATGAAATATTATTATTATTATAATCAAAAAGAAGCGCTAAGCCACAAGGAGTGAATGAAATAGGTTTTGTCAATATTGAGAGTAAGCTCGTTATTCATCATCCAGGTAGATATTTTCTGTAATTCAGCATTTAGTGTTGGCTAGTATGACTGGGCTTGGGCGAGAGAAGACATACTTAGTGTCATCTGCAAATAATATGGGTTTGAGTAGTTGAGATGCATTTGGTAGGTCATTGATTTAAATGACAAAGAGAAGGGGGCCAAAGACACTTCCCTGCAGGACGCCGACTGTAACTGGTTGCGTGGAAGAGTTTGCTCCATTTGTGTACACATATTGGCTTCTGTTGCGAAGGTATGACTTTAGATAGTTGAGGGAGTGCCCTCTTATACCACAGTGTGTTAATTTTGTGCAACAAATCATGGTCAACTCTATCAAAAGCTTTACGTAAATCGACGAATTTATTATTATAATCAAGGGAGAAGCACTAAACCCGTACGATTATATAGCACCTGTGGGGGGATGTGGAAGGTATTCAGATTTAATTCAGGGAACTGGAGCACAGATCCAATTCCCTAGATCGAGCCCCTCACCAGCATCAAGGAACCTCCCTTGAGGGGCCTTGGATCAAGAGCCCTTTATTAGTATCAAAGGAGCTAACAAGGAATATATAAGCTGACGGTGATCTTTTAATCCAAGTTATTAATACATTCACGAAGAAGCGATAAACATGTAGGGGGTCTTGCAGCGCCTGGAGGAATGGGGAGCATTTAGGCTCGATCCAAGGGAGGGGAGTACAGGGCCATAATTAGATCGAGCCCCTCACCAGCATCAAGGAACCTCCCTTGAGGGGCCTTGGATCAAGAGCCCTTTATTAGTATCAAAGGAGCTAACAAGGAATACATAAGCTGACGGTGATCTTTTAATCCACGTTATTAATACATTCACGAAGAAGCGATAACCATGTAGGGGGTCTTGCAGCGCCTGGAGGAATGGGGAACATTTAGGCTCGATCCAAGGGAGGGGAGCACAGGGCCATAATTAATTAATGAGGTTTAAAGCCTATCAACTACTTGAGGGTCATTAAGGCTGCACATATAAACTTTTCACCAGAAGACAAGAATACGTTAATTCTTAAGACAGGGATTCAACTTTCAGCGTATATTAGCTGAGAGAAATAGATCTCTCAGGGCATAAAACTTCACCCACAGGTCTAATTATTATCGTAACCAAGCGCTAAACCCACCAGGGTCATTAAGGTTTAATCTACAGTTAATCTCGCTTAATGCCAATATTTATATTTTGTTTCACAGATTGGCTTATTATTCACTTTATTTAATGGTGATGTTATTAATAGAATTAGTAATTTTAAAATTAAGTGTAATGTTGGGTGTGTCAGCTGTGAACACTAAATATCAGTCAAGCCGTCATCTTATTTACACGAAAGCACTAAATCCTAATAGGTTATACAGTGCTAAACGGTAGATAAAAGGTGTAAGGGGAGACAAGTGCCTAAGTGAATGCTATGGGTCAGTTTCATGAATGAAACCGAATATCAAAATGGTACACAATACCGACAGGTTGGTAAGACATGTGCAACAGTTAGGCATCTTTATTCCAAAACGTTTCGCCTACACAGTAGGCTTCTTCAGTCAGAGTACAGAAAAGTTGGCAGGAGCAGTAGAGAAGTGAAAAGGTAATCAGTCCATTACCCTTGAAGACGTAGTTTTGAGGTGGTCAATCTAAACCACCTTAAAACCACGTCTTGAAGGGTAATGGACTGATTACATCTTCACATCTCTACTGCTATCAAATTTTCTGTACTCGACTGAAGAAGCCTACATTATTATTATAATCAAAAAGCGCTAAGCCACAAGGGCTATACAGCAAAGAAGCCTACAGTGTAGGCGAAACGTTTCGGAATAAAAATGCATAACTGTTGCATATTATAGGGAACTCGTGAAAAGTAAGGTACACAGATGACACACTCACCAAACTCTGCTTATACCACCAGGTGTGTGTTTACTGATGAAGGTGAGGCTTTGTCACTAGAGTTCAGTTGTCAGTTCTACGAAGTATCTGCGGCGGACTCCATGCTGGGAGTACATCTAGCATTCCACTCTCTGCTGAAGGAAGCTCGAGCACTCCAGTTCATCAGGAGACTTCCACAACCCAGTCCCAAGGTCTCTAAGAGTGTGCTACTCTCCTCTGCAGTATCGAAAGTCATTGGGAATTTCTTCACCAGGACAGGGGCAGTTCCAAACAAAGGTAGTCAAATAACATTTGACAAGCTTGCACAAAAATGTTGATATGCTATTCAATACTTGTGTGCTATTATAAATAATTTTAAATATCTTGTATATTGTTGCAACGTGTATTCAATGATAACCTTTACTACCAATATTATGAATTTACTAAAAGTAGTGTTGTAACTAATACAAATTTAGTAGGTTCTTTATTCCTGAATTATTTAATTTAAATAAAGTACTGAAAAAGAACTGGACATTATCATTTTCACTGGGACGTGCTAAACCCATAAGAGCCTGGGTAACGAGAAGGATGGAGTGGGGGTAACCAAGTTTGATTCAAGGAAAGGGAGGGTGGCTCCAATTCCTTGGTTCAAGAGCCATTCACCAGCATCAATACATCCTCTTGATTATTATTATAATAAAAAAGAAGCGCTAAGCCACAAGGGCTATACAGCGCTGCAGGGTAGGGAAGGAAGCGAGGGTATTGGATGGCAGAAGGGAGGAGGGATGATCAGTATGTTACAGAAAACAGCAGGGCAGGGGATAGTACGGGGGTAGAGGGTAGCAAGAGATTGAAATAGAAAGGGCTGAAGGTATCAGAATTTGTGAAGTAAGTCAGTTGTTGTCAAAAAGTCAATGAGAGAGTCTGGAAGAAAGGTGGGTCCATCAGCGAGAAGGGAAGGTAAAGAGAGAGCAGCAGAGCGAAGACGACGACGGAGGTAAATTCTGCGTGCTCGTTGATAATGTGGGCAGTCCAACAGAATGTGGCTGACTGATAATGGAACTTGGCAACTCTCACAGAGAGGAGCAGGGCGCCTCTCCATGAGATATCCATGAGTAAGACGAGTATGGCCAATGCGAAGACGGGAGAGAGTAGTCTCCCAACTTCGACACTGGTGATAAGAAGACAGCCAGTAACCTATACTCGGTTTAATAGATTGAAGTTTGTTGCCAAGCATAGTAGACCAACGTTGTTGCCAACGGGTGTGAAGTTGGGAAGAGATTGCAGCAAAATAGTCCGTAAATGGAATACCTCTACATGAAACTGGTAGGTCATGTACTGCTGACCTCGCAGCAGTGTCTGCCTGTTCATTGCCGTGTACGTCAACATGACCAGGGACCCAACAAAAAACAATATCTTTATGCTTGGTAACGATGCGGCGTAGGCAAAGTTGGATATGGAGGACTAAGGGGTGAGGTGTATCAAATTTCTGTATAGCCTGTAAAGCACGAAGGGAGTCTGAGACTACCACAAATGATGACACAGGCATAGATGCAATACGGATAAGTGCTGTAAGGATGGCATACAATTCAGCAGTAAAAATACTAGCCGAAGATAGTAAATGCCCTTGTACGATGCTGTCCGGAAACACTGCTGCGAATCCTACGCCGTCTGAAGACTTAGAGCCATCTGTGTACACAGCAATGGCATGAGAATGAGTGAAATTGGTCAAGAAAAAGAGAGCGGGAAGCGACCGTAGACAGTTGGGCTTTCGAGCAAGGGAGAGAGAAAGAACAGACTCGAACAGCTGGAACTTCCCAGGGGGGTAGGGAAAAGTGAGATGCTACATGTACATAGAAAGGTGGTAATTGAAGAGAAGACAAGAGCGAATGAAGGCGAAGATAGAAGGGACTGAGTAAACGGGCGGCGAACAAATAAAGAATATCTACTAATATCAGTGACCATTCTATAAACGGAAGGATTGCGGAGATCATGAGAGCGTACATAGTAGCGAAGGCAATGGGCATCACGGCGATCGGATAAGGATGGAATGTTTACTTCTGCATAGAGGCTCTCGACAGGGGAAGAGCGAAAAGCACCAAGGCATAAACGTAATCCTTGGTGACGAATGGGGTTAAGGCTAGAGAGAGTAGCAGGAGATGCCGCTGAATAGATCTGGTCACCATAATCAAGTTTCAATAAAATAAGGGTGGAATGTAGGCGAAGGAGGGTTCGACGATCAGCTCCCCATGAAAGATGAGCAAGGGTTTTAAGAAGGTTCAGCCGGCTGTGACAAGTTGCCTTCAGAGAGGTAATGTGAGGTTTCCAGGATAACCTATGATCAAAGAGGAGGCCCAAAAACTTGACTGTATCACGTTCAGGGATACGGGAGCCATAGAGGTACAAAGGATGATCGGAGACGACAGAGCATCTAGTGAAAGTAATTTGGTGGGTTTTAGTGCTGGAAAATTTAAACCCACGTGTGGTGGCCCAATTGGAAACGCGGTCGACTGCATGCTGGAGAGAAACTGTAATAAGGTGACAGTCAGCGCCTGCACAGGCAATAGCGAAGTCATCAACATAGAGTGATGACCAAATATTTGATGGAAGACTAGAGGCCAAATCATTAATAGCAACTAGAAAAAGTGTTGTGCTCAGAACACATCCCTGGGGGACACCTTCAGCTTGGATAAAGTCCAGGGAGAGCACATTATTTACCCGAACACGGAAATGCCTGTCAGTTAAAAAGTTCTTAAGGAAGGATGGTAGATTGCCTCGAAGGGCTAAAATATTATACCTCCAAGTTGTGTCATATGCCTTCTCAAGGTCAAAAAATATGGCAATAACTGAGTGGTTATTCGCAAAGGCATTACGAACATACGTATCCAAGCGTAGTAAGGGGTCTATGGTAGAACGTCCCTTACAAAAGCCATATTGATGAGTGGAGAGACTGTTGTGTGTCTCTAAATACCACACTAAATGTCTATTTACTAGGCGTTCCATCACTTTGCAAACTGCACTGGTAAGAGCAATGGGATGATAGTGGGAGGTTTCATGTCCCATAGTGCCTGGTTTGCGGAAAGGGAGAACAATGGCAGATTTCCACAGCTGTGGAAGAACTCCTTGTGACCAAATAAGATTGTAAAGGCGTAATAGGACTGCAAGGGCTGATGGATGTAAATGTTGTAGCATACGAATATGAACGTCGTCGGGCCCAGCTGCCGATGATCGGCAAGCTGAGAGTGTAAAAGGCACATTATATGCTGTTCTTCTCTGAGAGAAGAAAAGTCCAAGGGTGCTAACTCTCTGGCAGACTTTGAGGAAAGAAATGAGGGGCATAGATGGAGTCCCTGAGAAATACGGACCAGATGATTGCCAATTTCACTGGCAACATCTAGTGCGTTTGCTATATCAACACCGGCAACCCGCAGAACAGGAGCTGGGTCAGGAGAATATTTACCACTCAGTTTTAGTACTTTTTTCCAGACTGCACTCATAGAGGAAGCAGAGGTGATGGTAGAGACAATCTCGCCAGCAAGTGCGTTTAGCGTCACGGATGACACGGCGAGCGATCGCATGCTTCTGCTTAAAATCAAGAAGTCTCTCTGTGGTTCTATTGTACCGGTACCTGCCCCATGCAGCACGTTTCAAACGTACTGCACGAGCACAAGCAGGAGACCACCAAGGCACGCATTTCTGAGAATGCCTGCCCGAAGTTTGGGGTATAGAATGAGAAGCTGCGGTTAAAACGGAGGACGAGAAGAGGTGTAAAAGCTCATCGATGGAGGACGAAGAAGGAACCTCTCTAAAAACAGTTAGGTGTGAGTAAAGGTTCCAATTTGCCTGATCAAATTGCCAGCGTGGGATGCGAAGAGGTGGTGAATATGAAGGGGAAGTAAGAATGATTGGGAAATGATCGCTGTCATGTAAGTCCGGAAGAACAGACCAAGTGAAGTCTAATGCGGCGGAGGAAGAGCAGACTGAGAGATCAATGCAAGAGAGAGTGTGAGACCGAGGATCAAAATGGGTGTGAGTACCTGTATTTAAAACATGGAGGGGGTGGGTGGCAAGAAAAGCCTCTAACTGAATGCCACGGGAATCACAGTGAGACCCCTCCCCCCAGAGGAAATGGTGGGCATTAAAATCACCAAGTAACAGAATCGGTGGTGGTAATGACGAAACAAGAAAGGCAATATCCGGAATAGATAATGCCCGAGAAGGAGAGAGATATAAAGAACAGAGCGTATACCGCCTATGCAAGTGGATACGGGCTGCTGTGTAATGCAGCGAAGTACGAACAAATAGCTGATGGTACAGAATATCAGTGCGTAGAAGAAGGGCACTTTCATTAAAGGTCCCATCAGGAAAAGGATCTGAAGAATACAATAAATTATAGCCTGAGATGGGAGAGATAACAGCAGAGTGTAATTTTGGTTCCTGTAAGCAAACACCAACAGGGGAAAACTGGGAGAGTAACATCTGAAGCTCACCCCGATTACCCATGAGGCCGCGTATATTCCACTGTAAATAGGCCATGATTGGCAATGATAAAAGATACCTGAAATCCGCAGGTAAGGGTTCCTACGGACTAGAGGGGTTAGAAAAGTCCACATGCGGAAGCAGTGGAAAACGTTCAAGCAGCGAAGGAACGGTGCGCTGTGAAGAAAGGAGTTGCGCAGATGGAGTAGAGGAGAGAGAAGGAGCGGAGGGTGGATCAGTGTCCATTGATGGTTTGGTCTCTGCAATATATTCAGAGATTGCTTCAAGTGTTTCAGAATTCAGAGACGTCGTATGGGAGACAATATTGGAAATGGTAGGGGGAGGATGAGTAAAGATTGGAACTGTAATAGACTGTACCAAGGTAGGGGGGGGCGAAAGGGTGGAGGGAACTGGAGAAGCATGGAAGGGGACAGAAGAGGCAGAAACCTGGGAGGTGGCAGAAGAGGAAGAAACTTGGGAGGGAACAGGGAAGGAAGGTACAGTACGAGGAGGAGGGTGAACATCTACACTTGTAACAGAGCCAGTGAGAGGGGAAGAACCAGGTACAGAGACAGGGAAGGGAAAATGAGGTGGAAGATGGGTAGGAGGTGTTAACGGACCTTTTTTTGACTTTTGAGAAGTAGAGGGACGATTGGGAGGAGGTGTCATACGAGATCTCGTCGCTACTGAGGCTTGTGAGAGAGAACACGAAGAAGTGAGATCAGACTGAGACGTTGAAGTAGGGACGTCTGAGCCGAGGACAGCAAAAGAATTAGCTACAGGAGTGACTATGGGAGAGGTAACCACAGAGGTGGGTGCAGAAGATGGGATACCAGAAGTGGGGGGACGTTTTGAAACACGGGAATAAGAAACACGAGGTAGTCTCCCTTGGAGGCGGAGACGAGAAACTGCCATGGCATAAGGGAGACCTTCTGCCTCTTTGAGGTAACGGATTTCCCGCTCGTTTAAGTAGACTTGACAACGGCGAGAGTACGAAGGGCGAGCCTCATGACAATTAGGGCAAGAGGGAGGTCGATTGCAAGACGTATTAGAATGGTCATCGGCACCACAGACTGGGCATTCGGCGATAGATCTGCAATATTTCGCTGGATGGCCAAATCGCCAGCAATTTCTACACTGTTGCGGTGTAGGGATCACCTTTCGAACTTGTAACCGATGTCCTGCTACATAAACTGAGGATGGGAGTTCACGGCTGTCAAAAGTTAAATGAGCCACATTGCTAGGGTATCGTCTCCGCCCGCAGGCAGGAAGAACGTAAGTGTCTACCTTGAGGATTGGGAGATCTTGGAGTTCCAGCTGTTCAAGAATGTCAGTGCCACATGTCTGGAAATTTTGTTGAACTATGGTATGGGGGCAGAATGACGGTACCACTACAAGAATTGAGGGAATGATGCTTTTCAATAGTTACAGGAACAGTATTGATATGGGAAAGACGAGAAAGCTCATGAGCCTGGGTAGCATTCTGTACGGTGACGATGCGCGTACTGCTCTTAAGAGCATGAAAAGAAATATCTTTACCAACATGGCGTAGGAGTGCCTTGCCAATACTGTGGTCAGAAAGATAGGCAGTAGAGGAAGTCGGTCGTAAAGTGAAGAATTTAGTCCATTGTGCAGTCTGAAACTGAGCGTGGAAAGGTAGTGAAGGACGTGTCGATCTTTTCTGAGAAGCACGAGAAGGTGGAGAAGTATCATCAGCAGGTAATTGTTATTGGCGTTTAGGTGTGGGACCAGAGTTGGTCCGACGTGGAACGGGCCGGCGATTCGAAAATTGCCGCACCATAGAGGGAGAGGCCAGAAGCATAGTCAGAGGAGAGCGAAGGTCAGATAAATCGAAGGAGTCAGTCGAGGCCTCAGTACCTGAAGCAGGTGAGGAAACTGCACCGGCGAGAGGTACAGAGGCATGAGGAGTGTCCGAAGAGTGGTCCAAAGACGAGGCGGGGTCAGAACGGGGTGCGGTATCAAGAAGGGGCCCGGGGGTAGCAGGTTCATGGACTAGGGCTGCCATGGTTAGGTTACTTCTTTCTTTTTGTTTTTAAGAAAAAAAAGAAAGAAAAGAAAAGAAAAATAAAAAAAAGAATAAAAAAAAAAGGGGAACGGGGAGGGATAGTTCCTAGGAGGAATGAAAGGGCCAGAAATCTCCCTCCGCGCCCAAGAGGACCTCAGCACCGCAAGTAGCGCAGATGCAGCATGGAACCCGTGCCATACCCTACCCTTCATGCCAGTAAACCAGCAATCCGGGATCGCAACCTCACATCTGCCGAGCTACCTCGGTGGACAAAAGAGAGGGCGGCTGGATATCCGCCACAAAGCATACCTCCTTCGGCCACCACCCCCGGAATCCGAAAGGTGGCTTCCAGAGATACACCCGTCGCCCGAGAGACACCCAAAGCCACCCTTCATGATACCGGAGAGGGATCGAGACATCCCCAGGTGATCCAGATTCCACGGCAAACTACGCCACAGCCAAAAACCTCAACGGAATGGGATGGAGCCCGGTACCCTTCCCCCTACCTATGAACTAGTATGCCTGTGGGAAAAATCCCAAAGGCCAAAAAGAGGAAGGGCAAAAGGGAGGGGTGGGGAGGAGGAGGAGGAAAGGGAAAAGGGGAGGATGGGATAGGGAAGGGGGGATTGGGGGGTAATTAGGTTCGGTCTGAGGAAGGAGACTGATAGGTCTAATTCCTCAGACCAAGAGCCTCTTCACCACACTAAGGAGCCCCCCTTGAAGAGGTTGGACTCAAAAGGACCCATACATTATGAGTCCAACCTTGAGGGACACCCATTATATATTAACCAAATGAAAAAAAATTGTCGAGATTTTTAAAACTGGTGACCAATCAGAAGTGAAGAGGAAATACGATGGTACCTCGAGTTACCAACTTAATTCATTCCAGAAGGCTGTCTGAGTGCCGATACCGAACAAATTTGTTCCCGTAAGGAATAACATAAATTAGATTAGTCCATTTCAGACTCCCAAAAATACACTTACAAAACTGTTCCAGTTGGGAGCTGTTTGAAACTCAAGGTACCACTGTACTTTAATAGGCATTTAATGCATTTTTTTTTTTTACATAATTTGAAACAATACTGAGAACCTGATTATTAAACCCCTATATAGTATAGTACAGTGAATGGGACAATAAAAGTATCACATTTCCTTTCTTTTTATTTCATTAAATTCTGGAGGGGTACATCATCTGTAAGGTAGAATTTTTCTGGGTTAGTTTCATTACAAAAAGTGAGAGTTAAAAAAAAAATATTTAAAACGTACTACAAATAAACAACAAAATATTATGTGCAGTATTACGAAAACTTCAAGTAAAAAACAAAACAAAACAAAACTTCGTTTTACATAATGTTCCATTTTTAACCTAACCTTTCAACACATTACTATACCCAACAAACTTTGCAATCTGACATTCTATGCTTAAATAAAACTACCAAAAAAAACAATAAAAAATATTTGCTGTGCATTTGACCAAGGTACTGACTCCAAATACCTCATCTTGATAGACCTCAAGGGAAAATTTTAAGAATTAATCTTCATTTCCCATCCCCTCTTAAAAAAAAAAAAAA
Organism: Cherax quadricarinatus; assembly: GCF_038502225.1. Lineage (NCBI taxonomy): Eukaryota > Metazoa > Arthropoda > Malacostraca > Decapoda > Parastacidae > Cherax > Cherax quadricarinatus. The sequence continues at coordinate 1,242,350 of NC_091339.1, forward strand.
AAAATATGGAGTCGCAAGCTTATCACTATGGACCAATAAGCATATTTTTTTTTATCAACTCACCACACTAAAGCAACTGGATCTACAGTATGATTTCAGTTGCATGTCTCTCAAAAACTGTACCTTACTTTTTAATTTGTCATACTACGGTTTTCCTATAAATTTAAGAGGAAAGGAGAGATACTTGTCTATCTCTCAATGATGGTTTTACAAAACTGTATTACAATCCATACATTTTTAGCTTTCTACCCAATCCGTGAGTATGCATGAATATTAACCCTTTCACTGCCGAGACCCTTGCTCACAAACTTGCTCTCAGTGTCGAAGAATTGAATTTTTTTTTTTTTAACGAAATGACAGAATCTTTTCCCAATGGGAATGACACCAAAAGCACAAAATTTCATGGAAAACTCATGGAATTATGCTTCTGCAAAGTTAGCGGTCTCGGCAATATTTACGCATCGGTGATTTTGTCCACTTTGAGCCCTATTTTCAGCCAATTCCATTGTTCCAGTCGACCAAACTCATAGCTGATACACTAGAACTCCTTTTGTTCTATCAACTGTGTACAAGAAACCACTCATTTACCTATTTCAACTACCCAATACTGTGACTCACAAAACTGAAATGACATGACTGCAAACTAACCATACCCTGCCCATGGTATGGTTTGTTTACCCAATACTGTGATCAGAAATTGGTAATTTGGCCAATTTCATACGCAATTCAAGGCCAATTTCAAAATAGGGTGCAGAATTAACAATGCAAACATTCCTAGCACTAAAATAACATTTCCGGGCCCCTCTTATATTACGCTTGCTTTCAATTTTTAATTTTTATTCACAGAAAGAACATCAGCAAAAATCGAACAGTTCTGTTACTTTGAGCTCAATTTCAAGGTACAGTGGACCCTCGCCTAACAAACGCATCGCTTAACGTTAAATCCGCCTAGCGATACATTTTAACGCAAAAACTTTTGCCTCGGCTAGCGCTAAAAAACTCCCTCAACGCGATTCGTTCGAGACGCGTCCACGTGCGGCCTGAGCCCGCCTCACTTGTTCCGTGAGTGCCAGTGTTTACAAGCCAGCCACCGCGGTATCTCCCAAGCATACAATCGGAACACTTCATATTATCACAGCCTTTTTAGTGATCGCACCTACAAAATAAGTCACCATAGGCCCCAAGAAAGCTTCTAGTGCCAACCCTACAGCAAAAAGAGTGAGAATTATTTTGGATATGAAGAAAAAGATCATTGCTAAGTACGAAAGTGGAGTGCGTGTCTCTGAGCTGGCCAGGTTGTACACAAAACCCCAATCAACCATCGCTACTATTGTGGCCAAGAAAACGGCAATCAAGGAAGCTGTTCTTGCCAAAGGTGCAGCTTTGTTTTCGAAACAGAGATCGCAAGTGATAGAAGATGTCGAGAGACTGTTATTGGTGTGGATAAACGAAAAACAGATAGCAGGAGATAGCATCTCTCAAGCGATCATATGTGAAAAGGCTAGGAAGTTGCATGACGATTTAATTAGAAAAATGCCTGCAACTAGTGATGATGTGAGTGAATTTACGGCCAGCAAAGGTTGGTTTGAGAGACTTAAGAATCATAGTGGAATACATAGTGTGATAAGGCATGGTGAGGCTGCCAGTTCGGATCACAAAGCAGCTGAAAAATATGTGCAGGAATTCAAGGAGTACACAGACAGTGAAGGACTGAAACTTGAACAAGTGTTTAATTGTGATGAAACAGGCCTGTTTTGGAAGAAAATGCCAAGCAGGACCTACATTACTCACAAGGAAAAGGCACTCCCAGGACATAAGCCTATGAAAGACAGGCTTACTCTGTTGATGTGTGCCAATGCTAGTGGTGATTGCAAAGTGAAGCCTTTATTGGTGTATCACTCTGAAACACCCAGTGTGTTCAGGAAAAACAATGTCCTCAAGGCTAATTTGTGTGTGCTGTGGAGGGCAAACAGTAAGGCATGGGTCACTAGGGACTTTTTCTATGCATTTGCCCCCACTGTGAAAAATTACCTAATTGAAAAGAAATTAGACCTTAAGTGCCTCCTGGTACTAGACAATGCTCCTGGTCATCCTTCAGACGTGGCAGAGCGACTTTCTGCGGAAATGAGCTTCATTAAGGTCAAGTTTTTGCCTCCTAATACCACTCCTCTCATGCAGCCCATGGACCAGCAGGTCATTTCCAACTTCAAGAAACTGTACACAAAAGCTGTTTGAAAGGTGCTTTGTAGTGACCTCAGAAACTCAACTGACTCTAAGAGAGTTTTGGAGAGATCACTTTAGCATCCTCAATTGTGTAAACATTATAGGTAAGGCTTGGGAGGAAGTGACTAAGAGGACCTTGAACTCTGCTTGGAAGAAACTGTGGCCAGAATGTGTAGACAAAAGGGATTTTGAAGGGTTTGAGGCTAACCCTGGGAATCCTATGCCAGTTGAGGAATCCATTGTGGCATTGGGGAAGTCCTTGGGGTTGGAGGTTAGCGGGGAGGATGTGGAAGAGTTGGTGGAGGAGGACAATGAAGAACCAACCACTGATGAGCTGCTAGATCATCTTCAACAGCAAGAGGCCATACCTGAGGAAACTGCTTTGGAGGAGGGGATAGAGAAATTGAGGAAGTTGCCTACTTCAAAGATTAAGGAAATGTGTGCAATGTGGCTTAAAGTGCAAACCTTTTTTGATGAAAATCACCCTCACACAGCTATTGCAAGCCGTGCTGGTGACTATTACACTGACAATGTTGTGAAACACTTTAGGAATGTCATAAAGAAACGGGAGGTACAGGCCTCTATGGACAGATATGTTGTGCGACAGAGGTCCAGTGACTCTCAAGCTGGTCCTAGTGGCATTAAAAGAAGAAGGGAAGTAACCCCGGAAAAGGACTTGCCACCTTAAGTCCTAATGGAAGGGGATTCCCCTTCTAAACATTAACACCATCCACAATCTCTCCTCCTCCCACCCCATCAATCATCACCAGATCTTCAATAAAGGTAAGTGTCATGTAACTGTGCATGTCTTCTTCAGTTTGTGTGTATTAAAACTAATATTTCATGTGGTAACATTTTTTTTTTGTTCATACTTTGGGGTGTCAGGAACGGATTAATTTGATTTCCATTATTTATCGGGAAAATTAATTCGCCTAACGTTGAGCTCTCAGGAACGGATTAATAGCGTTAGGCGAAGGTCCACTGTACTTTCATTTCGTAAACCATTCAAAATCATCTCTAGTTCTGTAATATATCTTCCATTCTATCAAACGAGAACACAACCATAAATACCAAACGAAATTACACCGTAAAGTCGCTGTTTTAAACAAAAAACACTCAGTTCTTTTTCTCGTTATGCGGTGCGTGCTACAGGATTTTTTTCTACTGCGCACACTGACCACTCAGACCCATTCTCTCATATGTAGGCCTACCAGCTTTCTCCTGTAAGATTGGAAGCCATTAGAATTTTGGCGTACTATTACAGGACTGACACTGGCTTGCAAGCCATAATATTACTGGACTGACAGGGAAAGGGTTAATTAAAAACAGAAAAAAAGGAATGATTACCACAATTTTGGAAAAATGACTAGCGAAACATTCCAGACTAAAAAATAACCACAATTTTTAAAGAGGTGGACCAATAAGCCAGCAGAAGTCCTCAGATAACCAAAAGCTCCAGCTGTGGGTTATCAGAAGACTAAGACCTGCATCAGGGAACACTTGTCCTGTTCCTGACAAACATTATACCTATCATTCCAGACTACAAACCTCAAATGAAACTGTCAGTGACACCTGCTTAAGTTGGGTAAGCAGTTGATTTGTATGATTTAAAAAGCACTAGATCCATTTGGATATTTTAGCACTTTTAATTTAAAAAGTGCTATGATATTAAATAACTGACTGTCAATGTCAACCAATTAGTTATAGCGGGTCCCTGCTTAATGACCTAGATGGTGACCGGAGAAAAATATTCTTAAGCACACAGAATTTCCCATGAAAGCCTATGGTATTGGGATGATGTTTTTTCAACCCTTTCAATCTACCTGGAGGGCATTCCTGGGATCAATGCCCCTGCAGCCCGGTCCATGACCAGGCCTCCAGTACCCGAGGTTTTTTAAACCCTTTCAGTAACTGTTACCTGGATCTTTGTTACTGATGCCAGGTTCCCTCATGAAGATCAATGTTTTGAGTGCAGCTCCCTCAGATAAGCCGTGAGCAGTAAATTTTGACCTAAATATGAGAGAATGTGTGGTGAGTGTGCACAAAATAAAAATATCCTGCTGTGCATGATGGGAAAAGCAAAGCTCTGACCTTGTGTCTGATTTAAAACAGCAACTGTGAGATGTTTTATTAGTTGTTTACTGTTATCACTTGATAGAATGAAACAAGAGATGTTGTTGAACGATTCAAATTGGGCTCAAAGTAATAGAAACATTAGATTTTTTGCTGATTTTCCTGAGGACAGGTAAGGCTTTCCTACCACCCCCCCAGTCTGTTTTATGGGCTTTTAATAAGTCTGATTCAATTATTCCAATTGAACACACCATGACCAATCATTCATGGTTAAATCTTATTACCTGAGGAACTGGGTAAATTTTGTTGTGTGTGAGATTATGAATTCTAAATGGTAGGCAATTGTAATATAGGAGAAGCCTGGGGATGCGATCAATGAACAGAGGGAATGTTGTAGTGGCTAAAATGTCAAGTGTTTATTTTGGGCTATTTTTAAATTGGAATTTTTTAAATTTTGTGTAAAACTGGCCAAATTACCAACTTCTGTGCACTTTACATGATGTGTAGTTCTGATAAATGAATGGGTGGTTTCTTATGCTCAAGCAATAGAATGGAAGGCACACTAGCAAACTGGCCAAATTACCAACTTTTGTGCACTTTACATGACGTGTAGTTCTGATAGTTCAATGGGTGGTTTCTTATGCTCAATCAAAAGAATGAAAGGCATACTAGCAAATCAGGAAATGTGTTCTCTGTACATGTGAGGTGGAAATGTTTACACATGTGCTTCTCAAATATTCACAGATGCTGCATAATTTAAAGGAGTGACAAAGGCACATGTGCAGCATTTGTAGTGTGGCTTGTGTACAGAATAAGAGGTGGTGTGTACAGCTAAGAATTTGGTTGACTGGAGCAATGGAATTGGCTAAGTGGGTGAAATTGCCAATGCATAAATTGCACCCAAACCACTTGTGGAATTATGTGCCTGCATAATTCCACAAGTTTTCAATCATATTTTGTACTTTTGGTGCCATTGCTGTACTGTGCTTGTTTGTCAGGGTAGGTTAGGAGAGGGCAGTGAGAACATTTGCGTGTGCTGATTAGCCGAGTCAGACGGCTTGACTCTGATGTCAGTGGTAGTGAAGAACTCTTACTGGTGGAAGCCATTCCCTCACTTGCTAAATACAATGGCAAAGTTGTTGGCTATATCAGGAGCGAAATCACCATTTTTGGGCATGGCCACATGGCCTAATACCCCTATATTCTCAATGGGAAAAAGGCAGCGTAAAAGTGATGAACTCATCCATCTTACTGTAAATGATACTTGAAAGAAAACACAATTTTTGCTCACTGACAAGTTTGTCGGTTTTCCTCTCAGAGCCAAATGTCAGGAATACATATACAGGAGGGCCCCGCTTTACGGCGTTCCGCTAATACGGTCATTTCAAATTATGACCAAAACTCGCTATACGGCTCCCCCCACCTGACTATCTAATAAGATCACCGCGCCCCACCCTGTTTGGTTACATTCTTCGTGAGCTCAGTAAGCACTAAGTCTCTCCATTTTGTCTGAAAACTCCAAAATTTCAAATGTTTTTAAAAGTTATTTCATATTTTATATATACTCTCATAATTATACTTATGTATACCTGTACTTAAATAAACTTACATACTGTGCTGGCATGCAGGTACACATTAAAATCAGTAAAAGTGTCTTATGTCTCCAGACGTCATATTAGTAATGATTATAATAATCATCGAGTCTCATTTAAATGTCGTATATTACATTAAATACACATTTTCATTAATCCATCTATGATATTTTTTCAAAATTATATAACACGATACATAACATAAAAAGATGATAAATACACCCCACAATAGAATAAATAAACATAAATATGAGATGTGGTAGCAGACGACTTGCACAAGTGACGCCATATTAGAAATAATAATAATAATAATAATAATAATAATAATAATAATAATCACCGAGTCTCATTAACCCTTTCAGGGTCCGTCCCGTAGATCTACGGCTTTACATTCAGGGTCCAAACCGTAGATCTACGCCATGAGCTCAGCTCACTCTGATAAACTGTGAGTGGTACATTTGGGCCTAGATATGAGAGAATACATCTATGTGGTATGTGTGCACCACATAAAACAGATCCTGCAGCACACTGTGTATAATGAGAGAAAAAAAATGAAATCATGATTTTTCGATTAAAACAGCAACTTTGCAGTGTTTTTTCGTATGTTTTTTATAGTTGTATTTGCGATTTCTTGGTCTTATTTGATAGAATGGAAGACATATTACAGAAATAGAGATGATTTTGATTGGTTTTAGCATTGGAAATGGCTTGAAACTGAGCTCAAAGTAGCGGAAATGTTAAATTTTTGCCGATATTCAAGAGTAAACAAACGACCTCACACGTCTAATACACATCAGCTGGTGGGTCTAATATACATTCACAAATATGGTGATGATATTTATACAATTATTACAGTATTGCATAACAGTAAATCTTCTATTTTTTGGTGTGAATAAAAATTCATTATGTGAATAAAAAATCAAAATGGAATTTATTTGTAAAGCCTCAAAACATAACTAATGAACAGAGGAAATGTTAGTTTAGTGCAAGGAATGCCTACATTGTTCATTCTGGACCCTATTTTGAAATTGGAATATTTTGAACTTTGTGTTAAATTGGCCAAATTAACAATTTCCGATCACTTTATTTTGTAGTTGAAACAGTTGACTTGGCGATTTCTTGTGCTCAATCGATAGAATAGAAGTAATACTAGTGAAATAGCTAAGAATTTGGTTGATTGGAATAATGTAATTGGCCTAAAATGGGAGTCAAAGTCGGCAAAATCGCCGATTCGTAAATATCGCTGACACATCAAAATTCGCGAGAGCATAATTTCGTCAATTTTCCACCAAATTTCGTACTTTTTGTTTTATTACCTTCACAAAAAGATTCTCTACGATTTCATAAGAAAAAATAACAAATTTTTTTTTTTGAAAATTCTTGGACACTGGTGCGTGACTCCAGATTTGGGCCTTGGACCCTGAAAGGGTTAAATGTTGTATATTACATTAATATACACATTTTCATTAATCCATCCATTATATTTTTTCAAAATTATATAATAAACACGATACATAACATAAAATGATAAATACACCCCACAATAGAATAAATAAACATAAATATGAGATGTGGTAGCCAGATAACTTGTACAAGTGACGCCAAGAATAACATTTTCTCTAATCTAACATAAGAGAAAATGTGTTACTGGGGGTAACTGTAGAAAATTATTCCTTTCGTATGTATTTAACTAAGTTTATTCAGGTATACACAAATACAGTTACATACATTATCATACATAACATATGTGTAGAGAACCTAGGATAACCCAAAAAAGTCAGAGTGACTTATTTCCATTGCCTTCACTCAGAGCATCATTTCTTTTCAAAATGATGTTACATGAGAATGGGAGTGTTCTTCTTTATTTATTCTACCGTATCAATGTAGAGACAACTTGTACACAAAGTAACTTGTACACAAACCAGACGTGTACACTTTGTTTACAAAACTTACCTTCGCCTGGTTTGTTTACATAACTCTGCGCCTGTACTCTCTCATGCACTCATTCTTTCTCTCTCTCATTTATTCATTTTATCTCATTTACTTACTCCTGACCCTACATTAAGACTACAAATATTTTAAGGTAAGTAATGAGTGAACTGTATATACATTTTATCGCTCTGGGATGCTTAAATATCATAGAATTGTATGTGTGGGTGGGGTGGCCTGGTATGGTAGCCTGGCTGACTACCATACATGTCACACTTGATTTCTTACAATAAATACTACTTGTCTCACCCTAGATTAAGACTATAAATATTTTAAGGTAAGTAATGAGTGCACTATGTGTGTATTGTACTTTTTTATTGTTTTTTGATGCCTGGTTCTATTGCTAACTTAATATATGTTAGTGTAAACTTGTTATCTAGTGTTTGTATGCATTTGTAAGTGGAAAAAAAGGGTGTTCCACTTTACGGCGGTAGCCTGGAACCTAACCAGCCATATAAGTGGGGCCCTCCTGTACGTACTTTGCCCAGATTTCTATTTTATTTTGACTTGACAAAACATACTCAAATTAAGGCCAAATCACAGAATTTTGTTCAAAATATCTTCAACAGATTTCCCACACCCAAATCTGTATTTTGTCAATCTATACCAATTTTGAGAAATATTCAGACAGCAAATTAGTAGTATGAAACTCCGAATATCACTCCGGCCTCTGGTGGATGTATATGAGCGGGAAGCAGTGTTAACTGGAAAGAAGGGATCTGCCACCAGGAATTTAGTCATTGTACGAGCAAGAGGCAACTGTTAAGCAGGGGAAACAATTCTTGTTTTTTTTCTGAGTACATAATGAAAATTAAGTTAAGTGATTATCTAAGCATGGGTGTACAGTGCCTTAAATTTCTTACTAATAACATATGTTTCCTGTTATCATGAAGCAGAGGCTTACTGTATCTTAACCCTTTCATTGTCCAGACCCCCAAAAAAGAAACTTGCTCTAGTAGTAAACAAAAAAAAGGATGAAATGGTAGAGAATCTTTTTGTGAAGATGACACCAAAATTACGAAATTTGATAGAAAACTTACCGAATTAAGCAGGTGCAAAGTTAGCGGTCTTGGCAAATTTATGCACCAGCAATTTCACCCACTTTGAGTCCTATTTTAAGACAATTCCATTGTACCAATCTACCAAATTCTAAAGCTATTTTGTTAGTATGCTTTCCATTCTACTGACTGAGCACAAGAAACCACTCATTCAACTACCCTATAGTGATCAGAATTTGGTAAATTGGTCAATTTCACAAAATTAAAATGCCAATTCAAAAACAGTTCATAATAAACAATATAGACATTTATGGCCCTAAAACATTTCTTTGTTCATTAGTCATGTCCCCAGCCCTCTCCTATATTACATTTCCTTTCCATTTTGAATTCATATTACCACAAAAATAAAAGACTTATTCTATTTCTTAACCCTTTCAGGGTCGCCAGGCCCTCTCCTAGACTTGTTCTCAGGGTCGCCAAATTCCAAAAAAAAAAAAAAAAAAAGATAGAGAATCTTTTCCCAATCATAATGACGCCAAAAGTATGAAATTTGATGGAAAACTTACAGTATTATGCTCTCGTAAAGTTAGAGGTCTCGACGATGTTTACGTATCGGCAATTTTGCCCACTTTGAGCCCTATTTTCGGCCAATTTCAGTGTACTAGTCAACAAAAATCATAACTATTTCGCTAGAACTCCATTTTTTCTATCGAATGAGTACAAGAAACCACCCATTTACCGATTTCAACTATTCACTAAAGTAGTCAGAATTTAGCAATTTTGCCAATTTCACACAAATTTCAAAATATGCCAATTTCTGAATAGGGTCCAGAATAAACAAGACATTCCTGGCACTACAATAACATTTCCTCTGTTCATTAGTCACGTCCTCACGCCCCTCTTACATTCTTTTGCTTTCCACTTTGAATTTTTATTCTCACAAAAAACAGAAGATTTACTGTTATGCAGACTACTGCATTAGTGTAGAAATGGTATAAATAATATCAGCGCACTTGTGAAAGAATATTAGACTCACCAGTTGACGTATATTGGATGCACAGCATGATTTATTTACTTTTGAACTTTGGTAAAAATTTAACATTTCTGCTACTTTGAGCTGAATTTCAAGGTACTTTTCATTGTAAAACCAGTCAAAAACATCTCAATTTCTGTAATATGTCTTCCATTCTATAAAATGAGACCAGGAAAACTAGAATACAACAATAAATAACATACGAAAATACAGTGCAAAGTTGCTGTTTTAATCCAAAAACACGGTCAAAATTTTTTTTTCTCATTACGCACTGTGTGCTGCAGAATTTTTTTTTATACTGCGCACACTGACCACATAGACCCATTCTTTCAAATGTAGGCCTACCAGCTTTCACTAGGTTTGAGGGCGCTAGAATTTAGGCGTACTAGTATGTCAAAAACCCTGGTGCCTAAGCTGTACTAGTACGTCCGAAACCCTGGTGCGTAAGCCATACTAGTATGTCCGAAACCCTGGTGCGTAAGCCGTACTAGTATGTCCGAAACCCTGAAAGGGTTAAATAATAAAATAAAACTCAGAAAGATTAATCAGCTTCCCAATAATTGAGTCAGACCTATTAAAACCCATAAAACAGACTGGGGTTGCAGTCTTGAACATTGGCAAAAAATATTTCTGCCAATTTAAGCTCAATTTCAAGCTACTTCCAGTCCTGGAACTAATCAAAATCATCTCAATTTCAGTAACGTGTCTTCCATTCTATCAAATGATACCAAGAAATAGCCAATAAAAAAATTCCAAGAAAATACTGTAGTCACTATTTTAACCCTTTGAGGGTCGACAGGCCCTCTCCGAAACTTGTTCTCAGGGTCGGCCAAATTTCAAAAAAAAAAAAAAAAAAATCTTATGAAAAGATAGAGAATCTTTTCCCGGTCATAATAACACCAAAAGTATGAAATTTGATGGAAAACATACGGAATTATGCTCTCGCGAAGTTAGTGGTCTTGACGATGTTTACGTATCGGCGATTTTGCCCACTTTGAGCCCTATTTTCGACCAATTCTAATGTACTAGTCGACAAAAATCATAACTATTTCGCTAGAACTCCATTTTTTCTATCGAATGAGTACAAGAAACCACCCATTTACCAATTTCAACCGTCCAATAAAGTGGTCAGAATTTAGCAATTTTGCCAATTTCACACAAATTTCAAAATATGCCAATTTCTGAATAGGGTCCAGAATAAACAAAAAAGACATTCCTGGCACTAAAATAACAAGTTCTCTGTTCGTTAGTCACATCCCCAGGCCTCTCTTATATTTCTTTGGCTTTCCACTTTGAATTTTTATTCTTACAAAAAATAGATTTACTGTTATGCAGACTATTGCATTAGTGTAGAAATGGTATAAATAATACCAGCGCACTTGTGAAAGAATATTAGACTCACCAGTTGACGTGTATTGGATGCTTGGCATGATTTGTTTACTTTTGAACTTTGATAAAAATCGAACATTTCTGCTACTTTGCACTCAATTCCAAGGTACTTTTCATTGTAAAACCAGTCAAAATCACCTCAATTTCTGTAATATGTCTTCCATTCTATAAAATGAGACCAAGAAAACTAGAATACAACAATAAATACCATACGAAAATACAGTGCAAAGTCGCTGTTTTATTCCAAAAACACGGTCAAAGTTTTTTTTCTCATTACGCACTGTGTGCGGCAGGATTTTTTTTATACTGCGCACACTGACCACATAGACCCATTCTTTCATATGTAGGCCTACCAGCTTTCTCTCATTAGATTTGAAGGCACTGGAATTTAGGCGTACTAGTACATCAAAAACCCTGGGTCGTAAGCCGTATCAGTACGGCCGAAACCCTCAAAGGGTTAAACCACAGTCACAGCCTTGTTTTTCCCAACTTGCACTGCATGGGAAAGGATTTTATTATATGGTGTACAATCACCACATCCCCACTGTGTCAAATCTAAGCCAAAATTTACCACTCACAGCTTACTTAACTCCTTAACTGTCCAAATGTGGATCTACGTTCTCTCGCCCAGCACTCCGAATATTCTTGGGGAATTTTTTTTTTAAATTAAAGACAATTGTCTGTGTAATATGACCAAAGAAAATTTTTTTTAGGGTCAGTACTTCCAAGATATAAGACTGCGAGGCTGGCTATGGATGCTCACCTGATGGCAACACGGAGTCCTGTCGCTTGCAGAAATGTTGCTGACATACCTTTTTTCCTCGTTTTTATTTTAATTTATATATTTTTTATGTTTTGATAATTACAATTTGTAGTATTTCTTGTGATTTCATAGCCAATGTTTGTTCTGACACTAATATTAGGTACTGAAATAGTACTCAAATAGTCACACACACACTGACAGGTGAACATTTTCACCTGCCTTGGTCATGTACTATTGTCTACAAATATTTACATAGTAATTATAGATTCCAGAAATGTTTTAGTAAGACATGCTGGATAATACATGAAACTCCTTGAAGCATGGTGCAAGATGAGTATCACTCCACTGCTGGCAGTGCAGCAGTGGAGTGACATCTGATGACTGTGCACTACCTTGGCTTTATTTGTTTTCACTGTTACACATAAACAAGACTGCCTATTTGTTTGTATCTGTCACTGTCTGTGTCTATCTTCCTGTCTATCTGTGTGTGTCTTTTTTTCTCTCTGTCTACTTGTCTGTCTTTCTGTCTCAGCCGCTCATGAACCAACAGGTATTACACAACAATGCAGAGTCATCACATCTGATTCCTGAACAAGTGAAAATGCATATTACTTGCCAGTCATGCTTATTATGCCTTATATCTACAAGCACAGTATAGTACTTTGTCTCGATTTTTTGGGTTATCCTAGGTAATTTACACCATGAATAATAACTGTATTTATGTGTACCTGTGAGACAGAGACAGATACAGGGATACACAGACATAAATAGAAAGAGACAGAGATAGATACAGCCAAAGTCAATTAGTCAGCCAGCCAGCCAAACACACATTACACATGTTCCCAAACTGTTTCTCTTTACTTAGGGCATAGGTTATAGGACATTCTAGCAGGATGACACTAGCAGTAGTATCAAAATTGAAAGATGTGGCACAAATGTTGCACATGGGTTATTACCGAGGTTTTTGATATTTCCACAACCACTTGTGGCTACATTCTTCTCAAAGCCACTAAACTCAAGGTCAATATCACTTTCCTCTTAAAATGGAAGTGTTAATATGACATGACATCAGTGAATCCCTGGTGTTTGCCATGCTGTTTGCTCTAGCTGGAGCTCAATTGAACTGTTGCTCCCACAAGGTACTAAGTGGTCCCAGATTTTTTTAATACTGTGCACACCAAGTGTTAAGAGGATGGAACACAAGAGAATGACTTGGAGGGCATATAAATCTATAGTAGAAGGAAGGCGGGGTAGGGGTCATCCTAGGGAAAGTTGGGGGAGAGGGTCAAGGAAGTTTAGTGTGCGGGGCACTTAGACTTCCAGCAAGCATGCGTGTGTTAGATAAGAGCAAGTGACGATGAATGGTCTTTACAACTTGATGTTCTGTATAGACTCGGCAAAGCCACTGGCTGGCTTAACGTCTCCAATTATCACTCCTGTCTTTTTCAAGAGGAAATCTCACCATTACAGACAAGAACTGGGCTGCTGGGTTTTTAGACTCTGCCACCATGGTAAGGTGACCCAGTGAAGGTGAAGAGGTGAGGGAATGTAACTAGTTTAATGTAGTTCTACTCATTTGTTGTTTGTACGAAATGAGATCCTTTCAAGCACATGAAAAATTTACTCTAAAAAGCATTGTACATGCACAAGTCAGTGTCAGGTCACCAAACGAACAAGACCCAAGCCAGGACAGTACCGGCAAACCTCATCAAATCAAATGTACTAGTATGTTAATATGTACCAACAAACTGTGAATAAGACATGTGCACAATAAAGACACTAATTAAAGGAGATATTTCACCAATGGTGACTTTTCAATCCTCCGGACAGGAAAGGCAACCTGTGGTGAAATGTTTCCTTCAATAAATGTCTCACTTGCTCCATGTCTTATTCCTAAAATATCAATCATCTGGATGGGAAGTACAGCTGCCCTATTAAAATACAAACCATCTTAGGAAGAGAAATTTAGAATATTTCAAGTTATGAACAATAAACATTCTAACCAAAAATAAAGCTAATATGTAATATACTTACAACCCTGACTCTCCTTCCCATAGCACGTGGTGGTAGGGAACGGGCAAACTTGGCACGCACAACACCCGAGTTCCCATGAATGCGCGTAACCTTGCCCCAGATAACACGAAGCTTTGATTTGCCACCATATGAGCAAGGGGTCTTCTTTTTGCACTAAAACGTAAAAAAAAAAAAAAAAAAGTATAAGTTGTCAAACCTATAACTAATCTTTCTTTTAACTTTATCAGAAAAATAACAAGAGTTTCCAGAGGAAAAATAAGGCTGTTCGCTAATCTTACCTTGTAAACATAGGCACAACGTTTTCCAATATAGTATCTGCCATCGTCCTTGTTTTTGGCGCCATCCACCTTCAAAAGTGCTGTTTTCTCATGTTGCGCCCTTTGACCACGCTTGTATCCAGTAAAAACTGCCTTTGCATAAAGTCTGTTAAAAAAGATTATTACATACTGTACTTTTACTATTATTATTATATTGAAGGCAAGCTCTAAAATTAAATCTACTTCTCTTGAAAATAATGAATTGCCAATGGATCTCTTTGACCTAAAAAATGACTTCTGTACAGCAGACAAACACATTCTGCTGTTCAAATTAGCACATTATGGAATAAGAAGACATATACTATATCACACATGAAATCTTACTTTAGCAACCAATATCAACATGTGACCATTAACCCTTTCACTGTCAGTGCGGTAATATTACGGCTTGCAAGCCAGTGTTGGTTGGTGCCATTGTATTACGCCAAAATTCTAGCGGGAGAAAGTTGGTAGACCTACACGTGAGAGAATGGGTTTGTGTGGTCAGTGTGCAGAGTATAAAAAAAAAATTGGGGAGGCCGCAGTGCATTGTGGGAATGCCAATTCAGTACGCCTTTTTCACCATGCCTAGCGGTAAAGAATACTTCACTCCCTGGCGAAATGGGACTCTTCCCTTCCCAAGTGATAGTTCTAACACAGATGGAAATGTCAGTGAAGACGAATTTCATGGTTTTGAGGAGTTTGTGACCGAAAGCAATGCCCAGAATACCAGAAATAGTGCTGAAAACCCTGACGACCATCATCCTTCCACCTCTGATGCTGGGGCCATCTCGTTCATGTTCAGTTGTACCACAGCAAAAGAGGAAGCTCTTATTTTCCCATGTCTCAAAGAATACGTAAGTTTATTCAGGCATACACAAATAGTTACATAGATTAGCATACATAGCAGCATGTGTGTAGAGAATCTAGGATAACCAAAAAATGTTAGACAAAGTGACTTATTTCCAAGTGGGTGGTGGGGAAGACGGTATGGGTAATGGGTGATGTTACAAGTGGGATGGATAATATACATGTACATGCAGCAGCAGGTGTTGATGGTGGTGTAATGTGCCATGTAGCACCAGCAGCACCCCAGGCTGGTAGCCATGCTGGTGACTCAGCACATCCACAACAAAGGCCACCTTCAACCACCCACACACCAAAACAAACTGCATAGCTACAACCACAACAACCCACCCACAAAAATGCAGACACTCGTTTTATGTGTGAGGAGTGTAAAGCAGCAATGTGCATAACACCATGTTTATAAGAGTCCCACAAACTGCAGCACTTCTAGGAATGTATCCAGTGACTGAGTGTGTACAGTAGAGCCCAGCTTTATGGCATTTCACTTTACGGCTTTCCGCTAATATGGTCATTTAAAATTATGACCAAAACTCTCTGTACGGCTCCCCCCACCTAACTTTCTAATACAGTCATCGCGCCCCACCCGGTTTGTTTACATTCTCCGTGAGCTTTGTAAGCACTACATCTCTCCATTATATCTGGAAACTCCAAAATATCAAGTGTTTTTAAAAGTTATTTCATATTTTATATATATAGTGGACCCTCAACCAACAAAGGCATCATCTAATAATAAAATCGACTAACGAAGTGTTTTAGTGTAAATTTTTTGGCCCAACCAATGATGAAAAACTCTACTAACATCATTCATCCAGAAACGTGTCCGTCTCAGCTCAGCTAGTGTACCACTATTTACAAGCCAGGGCAGATGGTTTGCACGCATATAGTCGATAAATTTTGTATTATTCCAATGTTTTTAGTGCTTGTAACTGCTAAATAAGCTACCATGGGCCCAAAGAAAGCTTCTAGTGCCAACCCTGTGGTTAGAAATATTATCGAAATACTATCGTACCACGGTCAACTGCTGCTGCACCACCGTCAGCTGCACTACACGAAGATGTGGAGAGAGTTGTTGGTGTGGCTTAACGAGAAACAATTAACCCCAGAGGGCTAATCACCCAGGATAACCCAAAAAAGTCAGTGCATCATCGAGGACTAACTTATTTCCATTGGGGTCCTTAACCTGTAAACGGTCCAAGCAGATCTACGTTCACATGTGTAGTACTACAAAAGTAGATCTACGTTTTTTTACATATTTTCAAACAAAAAAAAAAAAAAAAGTAGATCAAAGTTTTTTTTACATACAGTGGACCCTCAACCAGCGATATTAATCCGTTCCTGAGAGCTCATCGTTAATCAAAATAATCGTTAGTCAAGTTAATTTTCCCCATAAGAAATAATTGAAATCAAATTAATCCGTGCAAGACACCCCAAAGTATTGATAAAAAATTTTTTACCACATGAAATATTAATTTTAATACACACAAACTGAAGAAGACATGCACAGTTACAAGACACTTACCTTTATTGAAGATCTGGTGATGATTGATCAGATGGGAGGAGGGGAGAGCATTGATCTTCTCAGTGTTTAGAAGGGGAATCCCCTTCCATTAGCACTTGAGGTAGCAAGTCTTTTTCTGGGGTTAGTTCCCTTGTTCTTTTAATGCCACTAGGACCAGCTTCAGAGTCACTGGACTTCTGTTGCACAACATATCTGTCCATAGATACCTGTACCTCTCGTTCCTTTATGACATTCCTAAAGTGGTTCACAACACGGTTGTGAACCACTACTGGCTACTGCAAGCCAACACGGCTTGCAGTAGCTGTGTCAGGGTGATTTTCATCAATAAAGGTTTGCACTTCAGGCCACTTTGCACACATTTCCTTAATCTTAGAAGTAGGAAACTTCAATTTCTCTATCCCCTCCTCCGAAGCAGTTTCCTCAGGTCTGCCCTCTTGAAGATGATCTAGCAGCTCATCAGTGGTTAGTTCTTCATTGTCCTCCACCACCAACTCTTCCACATCCTCCCCACTAACCTCCAACCCCAAGGACTTCCCCAATGCCACAATGGATTCCTCAACTGGCATAGGATTCTCAGGGTTAGCCTCAAACCGTTCAAAATCCCTTTTGTCTACACATTCTGGCCACAGTTTTTTCCAAGCAGAGTTCAAGGTCCTCTTAGTCACTTCCTCCCAAGCCTTACCTATAATGTTTACACAATTGAGGATGGTAAAGTGATCTTTCCAAAACTCTCTTAGAGTCAGTTGAGTTTCTGAGGTCACTACAAAGCACCTTTCAAACATAGCTTTTGTGTACAGTTTCTTGAAATTGGAAATGACCTGCTGGTCCATGGGCTGCAGGAGAGGAGTGGTATTAGGAGGCAAAAACTTCACCTTAATGAAGCTCATGTCCCTAGAAAGTCGCTCTGCCAAGTCTGAAGGATGACCAGGAGCATTGTCTAATACCAGGAGGCACTTAAGGTCTAATTTCTTTTCAATTAGGTAATTTTTCACATTGGGGGCAAATGCATGGTGTAAAAAGTCATAGAAAAAGTCCCTAGTGACCCATGCCTTACTGTTTGCCCTCCACAGCACACACAAATTAGCCTTGACGACATTGTTTTTCCTGAACACTCTGGGAGTTTCAGAGTCATACACCAATAAAGGCTTCACTTTGCAATCACCACTAGCATTGGCACACATCAACAGAGTAAGCCTGTCTTTCATAGGCTTATGTCCTGGGAGTGCCTTTTCCTCCTGAGTAATGTACGTCCTGCTTGGCACCCATGGGACAAGTGGGGCGCGTTCAGGCCAAAGTGGACGCGTCTTGAATGGAACGAATAGCGTTGGTCAGGTTTTTAAGCGCTAGTCGAGGCAAAATTTTTGCGCTAAAATGTATCGCTAGTCAGATTTATCGTTAATCGATGCCATCGCTGGTTGAGGGTCCACTGTATTTTCAAATGTAAAAAAATAAAAAAGAAGATCTACTTTTTTACATACTTTCAAATGTTGAAAAAACGTATATATACGTTTGGACCGTTTATGGGTTAATCTTGTCCCCAGGATGCGGCCCACACCAGTCGACTAACACTCAGGTGAACAGGAAAAATGCCTGGAACTAGTGCTCATATTGGCGAATTTAAGGCCAGCAAAGGTTGGTTTGAGAGATTTAAGAATCATAGTGGCATACACAGCTGAAAAATTCATCCCTCAACAAGTGTTCAATTGTGATGAAACAGGCCTGTTCTGGAAGAAAATGCCGAACAGGACCTACATTACTCAAGATGAAAAGGCACTCCCAGGACACAAGCCTATGAAAGGCAGGCTAACTCTCATGTTTTGTTGTAATGCTAGTGGGGAGTGCAAAGTGAAGCCTTTACTCATGTATCACTCTGAAAATCCCAGCGTTTTCAAGAAAAACAGTGTCTCATCACTACATCTTCAATAAAGGTGTCATTTATTCTTCATTTAGTACAGTATTTATTGTGCATGTATCCTTCTTTTTTTGTGTAGAAAAATGTACATTTCATGTGAAAAAAATAATAATTTCATACTTTTGAGTGTCTGGAACAGATTAACTGGATTTCCATTATTTCTTATGGGGAAAATTAATTCAACTAACGATAAATTCGTCTAACGATAAGCTCTCTGGAACGGATTAATATCGTTGGTTGAGGGTCCACTGTACTCTGATATTTATACTTATGTACAGTAGGGCCCCACTTATACGGCGGGTTAGGTTCCAGGCTACCGCCGTAAAGCGGAAATCGCCGTAAAGTGGAACACCCTTTTTTTCCACTTATAAATGCATACAAACACTAGATAACAAGTTTACACTAACATATATTAAGTTAGCAATAGAACCAGGCATCAAAAAACAATAAAAAGGTACAATACACACATAGTGCACTCATTACTTACCTTAAAATATTTATAGTCTTAATCTAGGGTGAGACAAGTAGTATTTATTGTAAGAAATCAAGTGTGGTATGTATTGTAATAGCCTCACCAGGCCACCCCACCCACACATACTATTCTATGATATTTAAGCATCCCAGAGCGATAAAATGTATATACAGTTCACTCATTACTTACCTTAAAATATTTGTAGTCTTAATGTAGGGTCAGGAGTAAGTAAATGAGATAAAACGAATAAATGAGAGAGAGAAAGAATGAATACATGAGAGGGGGCAGGCGCAGTTATGTAAACAAACCAGGGGAAGGTAAGTTTTGTAAACAAACGAAGTGTACACGTCTGGTTTGTGTACAAGTTACATTGTGTACAGGTTGTCTCTACATTGATACAGTAGAATTAATAAAGAAGAACACTCCCATTCTCATGTAACATCATTTTGAGAAGAAATGAAGCTCTGAGTGAAGGCAATGGAAATAAGTCACACTGACTTTTTTGGGTTATCCTAGGTTCTCTACACGTATGTTGTTATGTATGATAATCTATGTAACTGTATTTGTGTA
This sequence comes from Cherax quadricarinatus, assembly GCF_038502225.1. Classification (NCBI taxonomy): domain Eukaryota; kingdom Metazoa; phylum Arthropoda; class Malacostraca; order Decapoda; family Parastacidae; genus Cherax; species Cherax quadricarinatus. The sequence continues at coordinate 1,262,080 of NC_091339.1, forward strand.
TACCTGAATAAACTTACTTACATACATACGAAAGGAATAATTTTCTACAGTTACCCCCAGTAACACATTTACTCTTATGTTAGATTAGAGAAAATGTTATTCTTGGCGTCACTTGTACAAGTTATGTGGCTCCCACATCTTATATTTATGTTTATTTATTCTATTGTGGGGTGTATTTATCATCTTTTTATGTTATGTATCGTGTTTATTATATAATTTTGAAAAAAATATCATGGATGGATTAATGAAAATGTGTATATTACCGTAATATACGACATTTAATGAGACTCAGTATTGTTATTATCACCACTTGTGCAAGTCGTCTGCTACGACATCTCACATTTGTTTATTTATTCTACTGTGGGGTGTATTTATCTTATTTATATGTTATGCATCGTGTTTATTATATAATTTTGAAAAAAATATCATGGATGGATTAATGAAAATGTGTATATTAACGTAATATACGACATTTAAATGACTCGATGTATGTAAGTTTATTTAGGTACAGGTATACATAAGTATAATTATCAGAGTATATATAAAATATGAAATAACTTTTAAAAACATTTGAAATTTTGGAGTTTCCAGACAAAATGGAGAGACTTAGTGCTTACTGAGCTCATGGAGAATGTAAACAAACAGGGTGGGGCACGGTGACCGTATTAGAAAGTCAGGTGGGGGGAGCCGTATAGTGAGTTTTGGTCATAATTTGAAATGTCCGTATTAGCGGAACGCCGTAAAGCGGAACGCCGTAAAGCGGGGCCCTCCTGTATACCTGTACCTAAATAAACTTACACACTGTGCTGGCATGCAGGTACACATTAAAATCAGCAAGAGTGTGTTATGTCTCGAGATGCCATATTAGTAATAATAATAATAATAATACTCAATAATAATCACTGAATCTCATTAAATGTCATATATTATGCTAAACACATTTTCATTAATCCAGCTATTATATTTTTTCAAAATTATATAATAAACATGATACATAACATATAAAGATGATAAATACACCCCACAGTGGAATAAATAAACATGAATATGAGATGTGGTAGCCAGACAACTTGTAAGAGTGACAGCAAGAATAAAGTTTTCTCTAATACAACATAAGAGAAAATGTATTACTAGGCATAACTGCAGAAAATTATTCCTTTCGTATGCCTTCACCCAGAGCGTCATTTCTTCTAAAAATGGTGTTACATGAAAATGGGAGTGTTCCTCTTTATTTATTCTACGATATCAATGTAGAGACGACTTGCACACAATGTAACTTGTACACAAACCAGCCGTGTTCGCTAGGTTTGTTTACGAAGCTCACGTATGCCTTGTTTGTTTACATAACTCTGCGAGTGTCCTCTCTCATGTACTCATTCTCTCTCTCTCATTTATTTATCTCATTTACTCACCTCTGACCCTACATTAAGACTACAAATATTTTAAGGTAAGTAATGAGTGTACTATATGTGTACTTTACTTTGTTATTGTTTTTAATGCCTAGTTCTATTGCTAACTTAATACAGTGGACCCCCGAGTTTCATGATTAATCCGTTCCAGAGAGCCTGCCGAAAGTCGAAATTCGCGAAACTCGAAACCATTTTCCCCACAAGAAATAATGGAAATAAAATTTATCCATTCCAGACACCCAAAAATATTAAAATAATTTTTTTTTTCAAATTAAATAAAGATTTACATACTGAAAACAATCAGAAATCAAGTACTGTACACGCATATAAAAAATAACAACAACATTACACTTACCTTTACTGAAGACTTCTGGGTGGATGGAAGATGGGAGGAGGGGATAGGAGGAAGGTGTACACTATTGTTTGGAAGGAGAATCTCCTTCCATTAGGACTTCAGGTAGCAAGTCCTTTTCTGGGGTTACTTCCCTTCTTCTTTTAATGCCACTGGGAACAACTTGAGAGTCACTGGACCCCTGTTGCACAAAATATCTGTCCAGAGAGGTCTGTTTCTGGCATTTCTTTATGATTTGCCTGAAGTGGGACAAGGTTTTGTCATGAACATGTTGCAGATATGGCTTGTTTCAGCTTGGTCAGGGTGATACTTTTCAACAAAACTTTGCAACTCATTCCACTTTGAACACATGTCCTTAATCACCGAAGAAGGCACCTCCTTCACTCTCTTTTCCTCCTCCTCTGAAGCAAGTTCCTCAGCTGTGGTCTGATGCTGTTCCAGCTGAAGCTCTTGCAGTTCGTCAGTGGTTAGCTCTTCCCTGTGGTCCTCCACCAACTCTTCCACATCCCCGTCACTCACCTCCAACCCCATGGACTTGCACAATGCCACAACACCTTCCAAAACAGGCAGAGGGTCGGCAGGGTCAGGGTCTGCCTCAATCCCTTCAAAATCCCTCTGGATCGTGTTCTTTGCTTTCTTTACCAAAGGGCTTGTACTAGCTTTCCTTGGGGCCCCTGGTGACTTATTTAGCAGTTGCAATCACAAAAAACACTGGATTATTACGTATGAACCCGCGGGGTGATGGTCACGTATTGGTAAACAATGGCACACTGAGCGTGAATGGCGTGGGAGACTGGCTTTGTGTGCGTGGTGATGGGCGGACCGGTACCGGACGGTCACTGAATCACGAAACTCAAGGCCAAATTTTGCCGAAAAAACTTGCCGAAAGTCGAATTTCACAAAAATTGATGCTGCCGAAACTCGAGGGTCCACTGTACATGTCAGTGCAAATTTGTTATCTAGTATTTCCATGCATTTGTAAGTGGATAAAAAGGGGTGTTCCACTTTACAGCGATTTCCATTTTATGCCGGTAGCCTGGAACCTAACCTGCCGTGTAAGTGGGGCCCTACTGTATATACTGTAGTTTGTGACAGAACCAACCTGCTTGACTAGGTTCTTACCAACAAAGAATCACTAGTTAATAATCTTGAGGTTTATGATGAGCTAGGGGAAAGCAATCACAAATCACTGAGTTTCTATATACTGTATCATGGAATTACCCAGAAAACTGCAATCAAGTCGCTGTCCTAGATTCCCGCTTGGCAGACTTCATGGGACTGAAAAATTACCTGGCTGGGCTAAATTGGGATGACCTTACTATGGGTCAGGTAGGTACGGTTGATTGCCAACATGATGTATTTCAGAACGTAGTGCTAGCTGCCCAGACGACTGTCCCAAGTAGAAAAATTAGATCTAACAAAAATGATCCCACATGGATAAACAATAGATTAACACATCTCATTGGTCAAAAGAGAGGCATATATTGGCATATCAAAAGAGGGAAAGTGCAGTTAAGAAATCAATATTCAATTAAAAAAAATAAAAAAAGGAACAAGAAAAGCAAAAAGGGATTATGAAGCTAAAGTCGTAAGGGATTCGAAGACTAGCCCAAAAGGGCTCTTTCAGTTATACAGAAGTAAGATTAGGGACAAGATAGGCCCACTTAAGAGTAACTCAGGTCAGATCACTGACAGTGATAAGGAAATGTTTGAACTTTTCAATACATACTTCCTCTCAGTTTTTACTCAGGAAGATACTATCAAAATTCCAGGAATAATAAATATGTAGAACAGGATGATGATAAGCTATGCATGATTAGGGTAACTAGTGATATGGTCCTCAGACAAATAGAAAAATTAAAACCTAACAAATCCCCAAGCCCTGATGAACTGTTTGCGAGCGTTTTAAAGCATGTAAAGTAAAGAGGAACTTAGCATACCTTTGGCTAATTTTTTCAATGTATCACTACCAACTGGCATTGTGCCAGACAAGTGGAAAATGGCAAATGTAATACCTATTTACAAGGCAGGTGACAGGTCCTTAGCTTTGAACTATAGACAAATAAGACAAATAGTGGGAAAATTTATGGAATCAATAATTGCCAACGCAATTCGTAGCCATCTTGAAAAGCATAAATTGATCAATGAATCTCAGCACGGTTTTACAAAGGGACATTCCTGTCTTATGAATTTACTTTCTTCACTAAGGTATTTGAGGAGGTAGATCATGGTATTGAATATGATATTGTGTATATGGACTTCAGTAAGGCTTTTGATAGAGTCCCACATCAGAGGCTGTTGAGAAAACTTAAGGCACACGGAAAAGGAGAAATTTTTTCCTGGGTAGAGGCATGGTCAACAAATAGGCAGCAGAGTTTGCATAAATGGGAAGACTCAGAATGGGGGCACATCACAAGCGGTGTTCCACAGGGATCAGTGTTAGGCCCGTTGTTGTTCAAAATTTACATAAACATAGATGAGGGAATAAATAGCGACATAACCATGCCACATATAAATCTAAATAACACAAATCTTAATATTATGGATTGTGAAAAGGATTTAGGAGTTCTGGTTAGCAGTAATCTGAAACCAAGACAACAGTGCATAAGTGTTTGCAATAAAGCTAACAGAATCCTTGGCTTCATAGCAAGAAGTATAAATAATAGAAGTCCTCAGGTTGTTCTTCAACTCTATATTTTGGTTAGGCCTCATTTAGGGCATAAATGCACTGGAAAATGTACAAAGGAGGATGACAAAGTTGATCCCATATATCAAAAATCTTCTCTATGAGGATAGACTGAGGACCCTGAATCTGCACTCTCTAGAAAGGCGTAGAATTAGGGGAATATGATTGAGGTGTATAAATGGAAAACAGGAATTAATAAAGGGGACGTAAATAGCGTGCTAAAAATATCTAACAGACAGGACTCGCAGCAATGATTTTAAATTGGAAAAACTCAGATTCAGGAAGGATATAGGAAAGCACTAGTTTGGTAATAGAGTTGTGGATGAGTGGAACAAACTCCCAAATACCGTCATAGAAGCGAAGACGTTGTGTAGTTTTAAAAATAAGTTGGATAAATACACGAGTGGGTGTGGGTGGGCGTAAGTTGGACCGGACTAGCTTGTGCTATTAGGTCGGATGCACAAGCTCCTCCCTTAAGTAACATGACTGACCTGACTAGGTCAAGGCATTGGCTTAAGACGGTGGGAGAATTGGACCTGCCTTGCATAGGCCAGCAGGCCTGTTGCAGTGTTCCTTATTTCTTATGTTCTTATATATACTATATATATTGGTAGGTAGTAGGTTGGTAGACAGCAACCACCCAGGGAAGTACTACCGTCCTGCCAGATGACTGTGAAACAAAAACCTGTAACTGTTTTGCATGATGGTAGGATTGCTGGTTTCTTTTTCTGTCTCATAAACACGCTAAGATAACAGGGATATCTTGCTACTCCTACTTACACTTTGGTCACACTTCATAGACACGCACATGCATATATATATATACATACATCTAGGTTTTTCTCCTTTTTCTAAATAGCTCTTGTTCTTTTTTATTTCTTCTATTGTCCATGGGGAAGTGGAAAAGAATCTTTCCTCCGTAAGCCATGCGTGTCGTATGAGGCGACTAAAATGCCGGGAGCAATGGGCTAGTAACCCCTTCTCCTGTATACAATTACTAAAAAAGAGAAGAAGAAAAACTTTATAAAACTGGGTTGCTTAAATGTGCGTGGATGTAGTGCGGATGACAAGAAACAGATGATTGCTGATGTTATGAATGAAAAGAAGTTGGATGTCCTGGCCCTAAGCGAAACAAAGCTGAAGGGGGTAGGAGAGTTTCAGTGGGGGGAAATAAATGGGATTAAATCTGGAGTATCTGAGAGAGTTAGAGCAAAGGAAGGGGTAGCAGTAATGTTAAATGATCAGTTATGGAAGGAGAAAAGAGAATATGAATGTGTAAATTCAAGAATTATGTGGATTAAAGTAAAGGTTGGATGCGAGAAGTGGGTCATAATAAGCGTGTATGCACCTGGAGAAGAGAGGAATGCAGAGGAGAGAGAGAGATTTTGGGAGATGTTAAGTGAATGTATAGGAGCCTTTGAACCAAGTGAGAGAGTAATTGTGGTAGGGGACTTGAATGCTAAAGTAGGAGAAACTTTTAGAGAGGGTGTGGTAGGTAAGTTTGGGGTGCCAGGTGTAAATGATAATGGGAGCCCTTTGATTGAACTTTGTATAGAAAGGGGTTTAGTTATAGGTAATACATATTTTAAGAAAAAGAGGATAAATAAGTATACACGATATGATGTAGGGCGAAATGACAGTAGTTTGTTGGATTATGTATTGGTAGATAAAAGATTGTTGAGTAGACTTCAGGATGTACATGTTTATAGAGGGGCCACAGATATATCAGATCACTTTCTAGTTGTAGCTACACTGAGAGTAAAAGGTAGATGGGATACAAGGAGAATAGAAGCATCAGGGAAGAGAGAGGTAAAGGTTTATAAACTAAAAGAGGAGGCAGTTAGGGTAAGATATAAACAGCTATTGGAGGATAGATGGGCTAATGAGAGCATAGGCAATGGGGTCGAAGAGGTATGGGGTAGGTTTAAAAATGTAGTGTTAGAGTGTTCAGCAGAAGTTTGTGGTTACAGGAAAGTGGGTGCAGGAGGGAAGAGGAGCGATTGGTGGAATGATGATGTAAAGAGAGTAGTAAGGGAGAAAAAGTTAGCATATGAGAAGTTTTTACAAAGTAGAAGTGATGCAAGGAGGGAAGAGTATATGGAGAAAAAGAGAGAAGTTAAGAGAGTGGTGAAGCAATGTAAAAAGAGAGCAAATGAGAGAGTGGGTGAGATGTTATCAACAAATTTTGTTGAAAATAAGAAAAAGTTTTGGAGTGAGATTAACAAGTTAAGAAAGCCTAGAGAACAAATGGATTTGTCTGTTAAAAATAGGAGAGGAGAGTTATTAAATGGAGAGTTAGAGGTATTGGGAAGATGGAAGGAATATTTTGAGGAATTGTTAAATGTTGATGAAGATAGGGAAGCTGTGATTTCGTGTATAGGGCAAGGAGGAATAACATCTTGTAGGAGTGAGGAAGAGCCAGTTGTGAGTGTGGGGGAAGTTCGTGAGGCAGTAGGTAAAATGAAAGGGGGTAAGGCAGCCGGGATTGATGGGATAAAGATAGAAATGTTAAAAGCAGGTGGGGATGTAGTTTTGGAGTGGTTGGTGCAATTATTTAATAAATGTATGGAAGAGGGTAAGGTACCTAGGGATTGGCAGAGAGCATGCATAGTTCCTTTGTATAAAGGCAAAGGGGATAAAAGAGAGTGCAAAAATTATAGGGGGATAAGTCTGTTGAGTGTACCTGGTAAAGTGTATGGTAGAGTTATAATTGAAAGAATTAAGAGTAAGACGGAGAATAGGATAGCAGATGAACAAGGAGGCTTTAGGAAAGGTAGGGGGTGTGTGGACCAGGTGTTTACAGTGAAACATATAAGTGAACAGTATTTAGATAAGGCTAAAGAGGTCTTTGTGGCATTTATGGATTTGGAAAAGGCGTATGACAGGGTGGATAGGGGGGCAATGTGGCAGATGTTGCAAGTGTATGGTGTAGGAGGTAGGTTACTGAAAGCAGTGAAGAGTTTTTACGAGGATAGTGAGGCTCAAGTTAGAGTATGTAGGAAAGAGGGAAATTTTTTCCCAGTAAAAGTAGGCCTTAGACAAGGATGTGTGATGTCACCGTGGTTGTTTAATATATTTATAGATGGGGTTGTAAGAGAAGTAAATGCGAGGGTCTTGGCAAGAGGCGTGGAGTTAAAAGATAAAGAATCACACACAGAGTGGGAGTTGTCACAGCTGCTCTTTGCTGATGACACTGTGCTCTTGGGAGATTCTGAAGAGAAGTTGCAGAGATTGGTGGATGAATTTGGTAGGGTGTGCAAAAGAAGAAAATTAAAGGTGAATACAGGAAAGAGTAAGGTTATGAGGATAACAAAAAGATTAGGTGATGAAAGATTGAATATCAGATTGGAGGGAGAGAGTATGGAGGAGGTGAACGTATTCAGATATTTGGGAGTGGACGTGTCAGCGGATGGGTCTATGAAAGATGAGGTGAATCATAGAATTGATGAGGGAAAAAGAGTGAGTGGTGCACTTAGGAGTCTGTGGAGACAAAGAACTTTGTCCTTGGAGGCAAAGAGGGGAATGTATGAGAGTATAGTTTTACCAACGCTCTTATATGGGTGTGAAGCGTGGGTGATGAATGTTGCAGCGAGGAGAAGGCTGGAGGCAGTGGAGATGTCATGTCTGAGGGCAATGTGTGGTGTGAATATAATGCAGAGAATTCGTAGTTTGGAAGTTAGGAGGAGGTGCGGGATTACCAAAACTGTTGTCCAGAGGGCTGAGGAAGGGTTGTTGAGGTGGTTCGGACATGTAGAGAGAATGGAGCGAAACAGAATGACTTCAAGAGTGTATCAGTCTGTAGTGGAAGGAAGGCGGGGTAGGGGTCGGCCTAGGAAGGGTTGGAGGGAGGGGGTAAAGGAGGTTTTGTGTGCGAGGGGCTTGGACTTCCAGCAGGCATGCGTGAGCGTGTTTGATAGGAGTGAATGGAGACAAATGGTTTTTAATACTTGACGTGCTGTTGGAGTGTGAGCAAAGTAACATTTATGAAGGGATTCAGGGAAACCGGCAGGCCGGACTTGAGTCCTGGAGATGGGAAGTACAGTGCCTGCACTCTGAAGGAGGGGTGTTAATGTTGCAGTTTAAAAACTGTAGTGTAAAGCACCCTTCTGGCAAGACAGTGATGGAGTGAATGATGGTGAAAGTTTTTCTTTTTCGGGCCACCCTGCCTTGGTGGGAATCGGCCGGTGTGATAATAAAAACGTGCTGTTGGAGTGTAAGCAAGGTAACATTTATGAAGGGATTCAAGGAAACCGGCAGGCCGGACTTGATTCCTGGAGATGGGATGTATAGTGCTGGCACTCTGAAGGAGGGGTGTTAATGTTGCAGTTTTATAACTGTAGTGTCAGCATGCCTCTGCCAAGACAGTGAGGAGTGAATGATTGTAAGTTTTTCTTTTTCAGGCTACATTGCCTCAGTGGGAAACAGTCAATGTGTTGCATATAATGAGCGGATATATATATATATATATATATATATATATATATATATATATATATATATATATATATATATATATATATATATATATATATATATATATATATATATATATATATAATATATTATACATATACATACATACATACATACATATACAGGAAGGCCCCACTTATACGGCTGGTTAGGTTCCAGGCTACCGCCGTAAAGCGGAAACCGCCGTAAAGTGGAACACCCTTTTTTTCCACTTACAAATGCATACAAACACTAGATAACAAGTTTACACTAACATATATTAAGTTAGCAATAGAACCAGGCATCAAAAAACAATAAAAAAGTACAATACACACATAGTGCACTCATTACTTACCTTCAAATATTTATAGTCTTAATCTAGGGTGAGACAAGTAGTATTTATTGTAAGAAATCAAGTGTGGTATGTATGGTAGTCAGCCAGGCTACCATACCAGGCCACCCCACCCACACATACAATTCTATGATATTTAAGCATCCCAGAGCGATAAAATGTATATACAGTTCACTCATTACTTACCTTAAAATATAGGGTGAGATGAGTAGTATTTATTGTAAAAAATCAAGTGTGGTATGTATGGTAGTCAGCCGGGCTACCATACCAGGCCAACCCACCCACACATATATTCTATGATATTTAAGCATCCCAGAGCGATAAAATGTATATACAGTTCACTCATTACTTACCTTAAAATATTTGTAGTCTTAATGTAGGGTCAGGAGTAAGTAAATGAGATAAAACGAATAAATGAGAGAGAGAAAGAATGAGTGCATGAGAGAGGACAGGCGCAGAGTTATGTAAACAAACCAGGCGAAGGTAAGTTTTGTAAACAAACAAAGTGTACACGTCTGGTTTGTGTACAAGTTACATTGTGTACAGGTTGTCTCTACATTGATACGGTAGAATAAATAAAGAAGAACACTCCCATTCTCATGTAACATCATTTTGAGAAGAAATGATGCTCTGAGTGAAGGCAATGGAAATAAGTCACTCTGACTTTTTTGGGTTATCCTAGGTTCTCTACACATATGTTGTTATGTATGATAATCTATGTAACTGTATTTGTGTATACCTGAATAAACTTAGTTACATACATACGAAAGGAATAATTTTCTACAGTTACCCCCAGTAACACATTTTCTCTTATGTTAGATTAGAGAAAATGTTATTCTTGGCATCACTTGTACAAGTTATCTGGCTACCACATCTCATATTTATGTTTATTTATTCTATTGTAGGGTGTATTTATCATCTTTTTATGTTATGTATCGTGTTTATTATATAATTTTGAAAAAAATATCATGGATGGATTAATGAAAATGTGTATATTAACGTAATATACAACATTTAATAAGACTCGGTGATTATTATTATTATTATTATTAGCATTTCTAATATGGCGTCACTTGTGCAAGTCGTCTGCTACCACATCTCATATTTATGTTTATTTATTCTATTGTGGGGTGTATTTATCATCTTTTTATGTTATGTATCGTGTTTATTATATAATTTTGAAAAAATATCATAGATGGATTAATGAAAATGTGTATTTAACGTAATATACGACATTTAAATGAGACGATGATTATTATTATCATTACTAATATGACGTCTGGAGACATAAGACACTCTTACTGATTTTAATGTGTACCTGCATGCCAGCACAGTATGTAAGTTTATTTAAGTACAGGTATACATAAGTATAATTATCAGAGTATATATAAAATATGAAATAACTTTTAAAAACATTTGAAATTTTGGAGTTTCCAGACAAAATGGAGAGACTTAGTGCTTACTGAGCTCATGAAGAATGTAAACAAACAAGGTGGGGCGCGGTGACCGTATTAGAAAGTCAGGTGGGGGGAGCCGTATAGCGAGTTTTGGTCATAATTTGAAATGACCGTATTAGCGGAACGCCGTAAAGTGAAACGCCGTAAAGCGGGGCCTTCCTGTATGTATGTATGTATGTATGTATGTATGTATGTATGTATGTATGTATATATATATATATATATATATATATATATATATATATATATATATATATATATATATATATGTATATATATATATATATATACAGTGGACCCCCGGTTAACGATTTTAATCCGTGCAAGAGGGCTCATCGTTATGCGAAATAATCGTTATGCGAATTAATTTTCCCCATAAGAAATAATGGAAATAAAATTAATCCGTGCAAGACGCCCAAAAGTATGAAAAAAAATTTTTTTTACCACATGAAATGTTAATTTTAATACACACAAACTGAAAAAGGCATGCACAATTACATGACACTTACTTTTATTGAAGATCTGGTGATGATTGATGGGATGGGAGGAGGGGAGAGCATTATCTTCTTACTGTTTAGAAGGGGAATCCCCTTCCATTAGGACTTGAGGTAGCAAGTCCTTTTCTGGGGTTACTTCCCTTCTTCTTTTAATGCCACTAGGACCAGCTTCAGAGTCACTGGACCTCAGTCGCACAACAAATCTGTCCATAGAGCTCTGTACCTCCCGTTTCTTCAAGACTTTCCTAAAATGGGCCATAACATTGTCATTGAAATAGTCACAAGCACGGCTTGCAACAGCTGTGTCAGGGTGATTTTCATCTATAAAGGTTTGCAGTTCAAACCACTCTGCACACATTTCCTTAATCTTTGAAGTAGGCACAATGGATTCCACAACTGGCATAGGCTTCTCAGGGTTAGCCCCAAACCCTTCAAAATCTTTCTTAATTTCCATACTAATTCTCACCCTTTTTACCACAGGGTTGGCACTAGAAGCTTTCTTGGGGCCCATGGTCACTTATTTTCCAGAAACACCACCGAAAACACTGTAATAATACGAAATATTCCGAGTGTATGCTTGGATGTTACCGCGGAGGCTGGCTGGTAAACAATGGGACGGCCGGCACATGTGAGGGCACATTGGACGCGTCTCGGACGAAAATCGGTATGCGGGTTTTTAATCGGTATGCGGGGCAAAAATTTTGCGATAAAAGTAATCGTTATGCGGAAAAATCGCTATGCGATGCCATCGTTATGCGGGGGTCCACTGTATATACACAGGAGGGCCCCACTTATACGGCAGGTTAGGTTCCAGGCTACCGCCGTAAAGCGGAAATCGCCGTAAAGTGGAACACCCTTTTTTTCCACTTATAAATGCATACAAACACTAGATAACAAGTTTACACTAACATATATTAAGTTAGCAATAGAACCAGGCATCAAAAAACAATAAAAAGGTACAATACACACATAGTGCACTCATTACTTACCTTAAAATATTTATAGTCTTAATCTAGGGTGAGACAAGTAGTATTTATTGTAAGAAATCAAGTGTGGTATGTATTGTAATAGCCTCACCAGGCCACCCCACCCACACATACTATTCTATGATATTTAAGCATCCCAGAGCGATAAAATGTATATACAGTTCACTCATTACTTACCTTAAAATATTTGTAGTCTTAATGTAGGGTCAGGAGTAAGTAAATGAGATAAAACGAATAAATGAGAGAGAGAAAGAATGAGTACATGAGAGGTGACAGGCCAGGCACAGAGTAAACAAACCAGGCTCCCACATCTTATATTTATGTTTATTTATTCTATTGTGGGGTGTATTTATCATCTTTTTATGTTATGTATCGTGTTTATTATATAATTTTGAAAAAAATATCATGGCTGGATTAATGAAAATGTGTATATTACCGTAATATACGACATTTAATGAGACTCGGTGACTATTGTTATTATCACCACTTGTGGAAGTCGTCTGCTACCACAGCTCACATTTATGTTTATTTATTCTACTGTGGGGTGTATTTATCTTATTTATATGTTATGCATCGTGTTTATTATATAATTTTGAAAAAAATATCATGGATGGATTAATGAAAATGTGTATATTACCGTAATATACGACATTTAATGAGACTCGGTGACTATTGTTATTATGGCGTCACTTGTGGAAGTCGTCTGCTCACATCTCACATTTGTTTATTTATTCTACTTTGGGGTGTATTTATCTTATTTATATGTTATGCATCGTGTTTATTATATAATTTTGAAAAAAATATCATGGATGGATTAATGAAAATGTGTATATTACCGTAATATACGACATTTAATGAGACTCGTTGAGTATTGTTATTATGTATATATATCGTATATACAATATGCATTATATTGGTCTCAAAGGCCACAAAAGTTATTTGAAAAAATAAAATATAAGAAAAGAAAAAAATAGAATTAAAGTAAAAATAATATTACTGAGTGAGTGGCAGTCGCTGATGTTGCCATAAGCAGTTCACTTTCTGTGAACTTCACGTCCTTATATCTTGGTAAGTACTGATTGCATTTTTTTTTCTTTTAAAACATTCAGAAAAATATTCTTAAGATTTTGGCAAGGAATTTTTTTCCTAACATTTTTCGACATGGAGAGCAAATTTGTGATCAGGGGTCTCGACAGTGAAAGGGTTAAATGATTATTCTTCGGCAATCAGATCTACCAATACAGGGGTTCCACAAAGTAGTGTCCTGGGCCCTCTGTTAGTCCTTATCTACAGGAACTTAAACCAATTCTTTTTTCGCAGATGATAATTTTTATTTCAAATGTCAATCCAGGTGCACCCAATACTGTAAATGCCAAACTAGCAAAAATATCTACTTTGATCACAACAAACTCATCACCTTAAATCTTTTGTTATTCATCAAAAATCGCTCATAACTAAATGATTAAAAAAAAAAAAAAACTAACTTCATCTAAATTAATGTATTAAAAATAAACTTACCGGATAGGCTTTGTTACTTTCTTCTTCTCAACTTTCCTGAAAATATAAATAAATATACATTACACAATAAACTATGCAACCAATTCTGTACTATAAAACAATGAATGTAGTGTTGGAAATTTATGAATAAAGCTAGAATGCATGAAATAAAATTAATAAAGATAAACACTAATTTCATTCTGGGAACTAGATACATTAACCATGTATAAAGAGATCATGCATAAAAAATACAGAGAAAACAAGAAATGGAGTACTGCCAATATAAGGGATCATAAGAAGACAAGAAAAGATTAGATCAGCTTATTCTATATAGAAATGATTATCAGGTATAGATGTAGCTACAATGAGAGTAAGAGAAAGTTGGGGTACAAGAAGAATGTCATCAGCAAGTAAGAGAGAAATGAAAGTTTTTAACCCTTTGAGGGTCGAGAGGCCTTCTCCCAAACTCATTCTCAGGGTCGAAAAATTTTGGGGAAAAAAAAAAAAGTTATGAAATTAAGATTTTTTTCCAATCAAAATGACACCAAGAGTATGAAATTTGATGGAAAACTTATGGAATTATGCTTTCGTGAAGTTAGCCCTATTTTTGGCCAATTCCAATGTTGCACTTGACTAAAATCATAGCTATTTCTCTAGAACTCCATTTGTTCTATCGATTGAGTACAAGAATCCACCCATTTACCGATTTCAACTACCCAAGGTTGGAGGGAGGGGGCCAAGGAGGTTTTGTGTGCGAGAGGCTTGGACTTCCATCAAGCATGCGTGAGTGTATTTGATAGGAGTGAATGGAGACAAATGGCTTTTAATACTTGATGTGCTGTTGGAGTGTGAGCAAAGTAACATTTACGAAGGGATTCTGGGAAACGGCAGGCCGGACTCGAGTCCTAGAGATCGGAAGTACAGTGCACTCTGAAGGAGGGGTGTTAATGTTACAGTTTTATAACTGTAGTGTAAAGCACCCCTCTGGCAAGAGTGATGGAGCAAATGATGAAAGTTTTTCTTTTTCGGGCCACCCTGCCTTGTTGGGAATCGGCTGATGTGTTAATAAAAAAAATAAAAATATAAATGATTAATGAAATGGATAAATGAACATTTAACATCGCTTTTACCTTTATGGAAGACTCTTGTTGGCATATGGAAGACAGGGAAGAGAGGAGGGAGGAGAGGTTATCTCTACCACCATCACTACCACAATCACAACCACTACCACCCTCTACCACAATCACTATCACCATCACTACCACCCTCTACTACCATCACTACCACCCTCTACTACCATCACTACCACCCTCTACCATCATCACTACCACCTTCAACCATCACTACAACCCTCTACCATCATCACTACCACCCTCTACCACCCACTACCACCATCACAACCACTACCACCCTCTTCCACTATCACACACTACAACCACCACCCTCTACCACCATCACTACCACCCTCTACCGTCGAGAAACAAAGCCAAACTGATTCAGAACGCGTGGGATGCTTTGTGTGGGCATAGGCGGACACGTTCGGTACAGTGGGCCACTGTCAACTTGATGAAAACTGAAGTGATGAAAGAAAATTGGGACAAAATTTTGACGAAGTCGTCGAACACTGAATTCAACGAAAACCAGAGCAAACGAAAACCAAGGTTCCACAAAATAGAGGAAATCAGCTCTAATATACATTATTCAGGTATGCATACTGGTCAGAGAGCCTGTCATAAGTCCGAGTCGTCGATAAACGAGTATATTGCTAAGTGAGGAGAGGCTGTACTGTCCGTATTGAAAAACAAAGTGGCAATAAAAGGGGCTGATGTGGCAAATGGAGTGAAAATTCTTGTTGTGAAAAGGTCACAGATAACTGAAGAAATGTGAAAAAGGAAAGCAGGAAACAGGGCTGACAGCAATGAATTTAAGGCAATTAGGGGCTGGCTTGATAGGTTTAAAAAGAGGAATGGGATTCATAGTGTAGGAAGGCATGGGGAGGCTGTCAGTACTAACAGAAATGAGGCTGAAAAGTTTGTCGAAGAATTTAAAACTTATACCTGAGGGATTTATTCCTCAATAAGTTTTTAACTGTGATGAAACTGGCCTCTTCTGGAAAAGAATGCCTAAGTAAACTCAGTATAATGTGGAGAGCTAATAGTAAAGCTTGGGTAACAAGGAAGTTCTTCACTGAGTGGGAACATGAAGTGTTTGCCCAAAGTGTGAAGCAGTACCCAGTGGAAAAAAAAAAAAAACTTACCATTAACCCTTTGACTGTTTCGGTCGTATATATACGTCTTACGAGGTACCGTGTTTGACGTATATATACTCATAAATTCTAGCGGCTTCAAATCAAGCAGGAGAAAGCTGGTAGGCCCACATGTGAGAGAATGGGTCTGTGTGGTCAGTGTGCACCATATAAAAAAAAAAAATCCTGGAGCACGCACTGCATAATGAGAAAAAACTGACCGTTTTTTAATTAAAATGCAGAATTTGTGGTCTATTATCGTATAGTATTTATGGTTGTATTCTTGTTTTCTTGGTCTCATTTGATAGAATGGAAAACATATTATCGAAATAGAGGTGATTTTGACTGGTTTTACTATAAAAGGAACCTGGAAATAGAGCTCAAAGTAGCGGAAATGTTTGATTTTTGCCGATGTTCAAAAGTAAACAAATCATGTCATTGTCTAATAAATGTCCAACTAGCGATTCTGATATGCAGTCATGAATGGGTTGACATTATTTGTATAATTATTACAGTATTGCAATAGTCTGCGTAACAGTAAATCTTCTATTTTTTGTTTGAATAAAAATTCAAAATAGAGAGCAAGAGTAATATCAGAGGGGCCTGGAGACATGACTGATAAACAAACAAAATGTTATTTTAGAGCCAGAAATGTCTGCATTGTTCATTCTGGACCTTATTTTGAAATTGTCATATTTTTTAATTTTTGTGAAACTGGCCAAACTGCACATTTCTGACCACGTTACTGGGTAGTTGAAATTGGTAAATGGGCAGTTTCTTGTATTCCATCAATAGAAAAAACGGATTTCTAAAGAAATAGCCGAGTTTGGTTGACTGGAACAATGGAATTAGCCAAAAATTGGACTCAAAGTGGGCGAAACTGCCAATTTGTAAATGAGGTTGCTAACTTCGCAAGAGCGTAATTCCGTCAGTTTTCCATCAAATTTCGTTTTTTTGGTGTCATTACAATCGGGAAAAGATTCTCTATCATTTCATAAGAATTTTTTTTTTTTAATTTTTGCAACACCAGGAGACGCCTCAGGATTGGGGGTTGCGACAGTCAAGGGGTTAAGAGCACTTCTGGTAATGGACAATGCTCCTGCTCACCCTCCTGGTTTGAAGGAAAATTTGGTGGATGAATACAGCTTTATCAAAGTTAAATTCTTTCCCCTGACACCACTCCTCTTATTCAACCCACTGACGAGCAGGTAATTTCCAATTTTAATGAGCTTTACAGAGAAGCACTATTTAAAAGTTTCTTTGAAGTGACCTCTGAAACAGAGGGAATTTAAAAAAAAAAAATCTCCAGTGTTTAAGGATAACAAAGCCTGGGGCAAGTTTTTTTCAGGACAATGAACTCTGCCTGTTAGAAATTATGGCCAGACTGTGTCAAGAGATTTTTGAAGGCTTTGAGGCAGAGCCTGTAATGAAGGATACTGTCTCTCTGGGCCAGTCCATGGGTTTGGAAATGGAAGAGGAGGATGTAGAGGAGTTGGTGAAGGATCACAAGAATGAGTTCACCACAGAACTTCAAGACCTGCACAAGGAGCAGCAAGAAGTGGTTGAGGAAATTTCTTCAGAGGGAAGCAATAAGGGTAACATTTCCACTGCAGAAATTAAGGAACTGTGTTACCATTGGGCTGAAACACAGAGCTTGGTGGGAAAAATAGCATCCTAACATTATTGTTGTGAATAGGAGCATCAACTTGTTCAACAACAATGCTGTTGACCATTTTGGAAAAATTCTGGTCATCAAAAGCAAAGACTGGACAGCTTCATTAGAAAAGTAAAAAATCCAATGGTAGTGAAGCTCCATCATCTTCAAATGCTACTGCACAGAGACAGAAAAGAGAAAAAGCACCAGACAGGCAGTTACCACCTTCCTCTTAGGACATCAGCACTCTTCTGTAAAGGTAAAGTGCAGTTAATTTATTTATCTCACACATTTGTTTCTATAGTTTCATGTATGGTTTTATGCATACAAATATTATTATACAAGTTCAAATAAGCAATATTTTCACTTAAAATGGTTTATAATTGGTATTTTTTTTGGGGGTATGAAACTGATTAATCCAATTTGCATTATTTCTTGTGGGAAAAATTTATTCATTAGTCATACAACTCACTATTCAAACAGCCTCCTAGAATGGATTAAGTTCGAATATCAAGGTACCACTATTACAATACACCCTATGCTTTTATAAACATTGTTTCCAGCATATACCAGGCCAGCACACAAGGTGAGAGCTGGGAAACATTAATCTAGCATCATTTACTACCAAGACACACACCAATCAATGTGGCTTAGAGATACAGTGATGCAATACTGCACCATATAATGCTTTGTTTTTGAGAGACCTTTTACCCTAGAAATAAAGGTATATCTAGTAACCAGACCCTACCTAATCAAAGTTTTTAATTTTTTAACATTCAAAAATCTGTAGCGAGACAAATCTAGACATGGCACCATCAGCCCTCTATATGAACAACAGCACCCCACCCCCAAGCATTTAGACCAGTATCTGTATTAGTCCATTTACACAGTTTTTCAGACAGCCGTCATAAACAAGTTAATGAGACAAATGCATCCACAAATTCAGGTACACCATCTCTTCTCAATAGTGATCACAGTGTATTTAATTTTGTATACACACAAGAGTATTGTGGCACTGGCAGAGAAATTTCCTCCTGGTTCAAAGCATGGCTGCTACTATAGAAGTTTTAGTATAAATTTGGAAACCATGAATGTAACCAGATAAGAGTATCAACATGTAAATACTGTAGTTCATTTACTTTAACTTACTTGGCTTTCAAAACTTTGGGAACCAGTTCCTTGATACATTGTGTGTGTCTGTAATCTTTATACTACTACTCTCAGGATGGGTCTAGGGGGGTGCATAACAAAGATGCTAAACTAGACAATGCCAGTGCCACATATTTTCCTATTTTGTTTTTATGTTTGTAGTACCACTAATATTAGCACATTTGTTTTCTTGGATACAGCTTTTTTGCAATTTGGAAAAGGATTTCAAGGTAGTCGTCAAGACTAGGAAGCTGGACACTTAATGACTGAGGGACTAACCACATTAAGATGACCACTTCCACGCTAATAGAATGAATACGTTACTTTTACCTGTCCACTGTTTTTAGCACATTAAAATTCAGTCACCTCTAAATCCGAAGGCAAAGTGAATCTTCAAGAGGATATATAGTCTTCAGTGGGCCTCATATGCTCCTCTATGGAAAAATAAAAAGGTAGTCAAGACAGAAATGGAGTACAGGACAGTCAAATCATTCAATAGAGAAAGTTCCATGTCAAAAGACCTCATATTCAAGGATTGAAATATTGTGAAACTGCTACCACAGGAAAATCATAGGCTGGATAATTAGAACATGTTAGTATACTCAGCTCACATACTGAGTGTCTGTTTCACTCACTGCCACAGTTGAAAATGTTAGGCATGTTTCCTTACACCTGGTGCCCAGGTTTACCTAGCAGTAAGTACCTATGTGTTAGCTGACTATTGTGGGGTGCATCCTGCAGGACAAGATTAAAGAACCCCCAATAGAAATAAGACAGACAGTCTCAAATGATGCACTGATTTTATTGGGTTATCCTGGGTGGCTAACCCTCTGGGTTAAAACTCCAAATAAAATTTTATCTTAACTTTCAAAGCAAGGATGCTGAGCCAATGATAATACTATTCAAGTCACATGTTCACATGCAGAGATCTTTCACTGCCCAAATACATTCAATCAAATATCTATACTATTGGGAACTTTTGAAGCCCCTTCAACCGTATCCTTTGGCAAGAGGTACACCATTAACTATATTTGGAAAATCCTGGGAGGACTGGTCCTGAACCTTTACATCAAAATCACAGTGCAGAGTACCTTAAAGTACGCTTAGAGCGCTTAACGAGTGTCAGAGGGACTTGACTTTAATGCCCTTCATTCGTGCATAAAAGGAATTACCAACAAATCTCTGGTGGTCTTCAAGAGAACAAAACAAAGGAGCACCACTGCAACAGGCCTACAGGCCCATGCTAGGCAGGTACAACTCTCACCCTCTCAGCTGGGCTGTGATTCATGTTGTACTATGTGCAGCCAGAAGCAACAGCCTAGTTGATCAACCCTTGATCCACTGGTCTGGGACCAGCCAGCAGACACCCAAAAATCATCATTCAGTTAAGTATACAGGTATACACAATACAGTTGCATAGATTATCACACATGGCAGCATGTGTAGAGAACCTAGGATAACCCAAAAAAAAGTCAGTGACTTATTTCCATTGGGGTCCTTTTAATACCTTATTATATAATGTAGGAGATATCTTGTACTATAAAGGATATATACTAAGAATAAGGTAGAGTTATTTGCATCTACACGTTTATTAGCTAATAAAATAAAAAATCATTCTCCTCCCTTCTGTTGCTACATTAATTAGGTACCTTTTGGCACTCTTCTTGAACTGGCTCATGCTCTGACTAGCTTTGACCTGTGCAGGCAATATGTTCCAATTATATTAATGAGGAGCACTAAATCCGTAAGGTCAAACAATGCACCTGAAGAAACAGGAGGTAACCAAGTTCAATCACAGTACGGCTGGTCCGGTTCCTTGGATCAAGAACCCCTCACTGGTACCAAGGAACCAAATGTTGCAAAAGTGTCTCATTCTTCAATTTAACTCTCTAAACCATTTACATATCACATAACCTCCCTATGGGGGCCTATCAATTAATGTTTAAAATACGGAGTCGTATTCTGGGTTGCTAGACTTGGCACACGGGAACCCAGGGGTCCACTATCACTAATCTCTAAACATCCATTACACATTAATAAGGAAAGTTCCAAAACCTATAGCATTGTATATTTAAATGTTCCAAAATTGCATAAAAATAACCTATACATGCAAATACGAAAGACAAAACGATTAAAACTTTACATGTTGGGGTAGCGCACAGCGCGGACACACGAAGGCTGACAATGTTTACTCAAAAGACGGAAGCAACAACTACCTCTTCTCATTTTAGAAAATAATTTCTGACTGCTATTCATAAAGAGATAAACATCTTTATTTAATTAAAAAATATCTAGCGATATATTAATAAAATGTAGATTAAGTGTAAAAGTCTTTATTTGTTTCGTATATTAAATGTTTCATTCCTAAAAGATGCATTGCCAGGTTTCGCTATAAAATAGCGCTTAAAAGGCCTGGCGATCACATTTTATATATTAATATAACCTAATATTACTCCCTTCAGGTATTAAATAAATTTATCATATAATAAAGCTGACATGTTTATTTACGTTATAGTGATATGCAGCAAAAAATACCACTATTTAAAATTTCAGAGATATTTCAGCAACAATTGCTAATATTAGCGTAAACAAAACGCTTTGGAGATGTCAGAGGAGAGTCAAGTTTCTCCTTCTTTTCCACCAGATTCAGTTAAAGTGATCGCAGAAAGCATTGGTATTTCTGCTATTGGTGACGATGTTGCCAAAGAGCTCGCGGAAGATGCCACTTTCAGACTAAAGATTTTAATTCAGGT
Source organism: Cherax quadricarinatus (assembly GCF_038502225.1). Taxonomy (NCBI): domain Eukaryota; kingdom Metazoa; phylum Arthropoda; class Malacostraca; order Decapoda; family Parastacidae; genus Cherax; species Cherax quadricarinatus. The sequence goes on from NC_091339.1 coordinate 1,283,569, forward strand.
AAAAAAAACCAATGCTAATGTCTTCACAGTGAATCTGAAATCTTGATTGTAAATTTTCCGTCATCCCCAAATTATGAATGAGCTAATAAACAGAATAGTAGATGTTTCTCGTCATACCTATCACTAGAATCTTCAAAACTAGGATGTTAGTTTTTAGACATGCAAAATAGTGTAGTTATGGGCACTGTTAGTAACATGTAGCACAGGTAGGGGGTCCACCTAGACGTAGTTTAAGAGTTCTTCATCCAGGAAATTGGAGCTGCCATTCACTTCCATTTCCTTGGTGCTGAGGTTACAAATGGTGATTAAGGACCCCCAATGGAAATAAGTCACTTTGACTTTTTGGGGGGGTTACCCTGGATAATTTTCACATATGTTGCTATGTATGATAATTTGTGTCACTGTATTTATGTGTAGCTGTACCTAAATTAACTTGTTAAGTATGCAAGTGAGACAAAAGTGGTGTTATGACATTTATTGAGGTGATATTTTGCCCACCAGGTCTTGTTTTATCAGTCCAATGATAGGCAAAACATCTCTTCAATAACTAGCTCCCCAGGTGCTGTATGACCCCTATGGGTTTAGCACTTCCTCATAAATATGAAAAATAATAATTAGGTGGGGCATCCTCTCTACAACCAAAAGAGCCCAGGTTCAATTCTTAGGCATTGTGGGTTATTTGGGCAAGTTTCCTTAAACCTGCTGCCCCTCGTCACCCTACAGTAAATATATGTATGTTATAACAGTAGATAATTTGGGAATACCAGTGAGTTGTAAGTAAAGAAAGACACAGATGCAGTCATCAGACAATATAATGCATATACAACAGGTTTTTTCAAATTGATAAAATATACCTGAGGTATATACCCCTGATATATTCTATTGATTTACAGAAGCATGGTATAGCGGCAAAACAGTATCTGAAGAAAGTTTCTAATTACTTTCTTTGTGTCTTTATCATCTACTGTGTATGTTATGGATAGCCTAGGTATGGGTGGCCTGGTGGCTAAAGCTCCCGCTTCACACATGGAGGGCCCAGGTTCGATTCCCGGCGGGTGGAAACATTTTGACACGTTTCCTTACACCTGTTGTCCTGTTCATCTAGCAGCAAATAGGTACCTGGGTGTTAGTTGACTGGTGTGGGTCGCATCCTGGGGGACAAGATTAAGGACCCCAATGGAAATAAGTTAGACAGTCCTCGATGACACACTGACTTTCTTGGGTTATCCTGGGTGGCTAACCCTCCGGGGTAAAAATTTGAACGAAATTTTATCTTAGCATACTAAGGGAGTGGACCTAAGGGGGCATAATGGAAATAAGCCATACTTGCTTAACTTTCTTGGGTTATCCATCTAGCCTGATTGCCTGCTATTTCCCAGGTGCTATATGTTGCCTACAGGTTTAGTGCTACACTGTGTATAAAATGTAACAGATGAAAAAATTTCTTCGTCATATATTGATATTATAATAGGTAGTTGTCTAGGAAGGAAAAATGCAAAGTCATGTAGTGTAGTTTATTTTTATTGGAGCCTTTCCCCTAGAATGCAGCTCACAACAGCCAACCAATTCCTGAGTAATGATTTACTGATAGGTGAACATATGTAGCGGATGTAAGAAGACTTTCCACACATTTCACCGCCCAGGAAGTGATCCTAGGTCCTTTTGGTTATAAACTGAATGTTCTTGATTTTTCCTTCAGCTCACAAGGATGAAGATATGAAAACAGACCATTTGGTTTATTTACTTTTTTGATAGATCAATCTCTTAGATAGGCAAGAAAGTTGTTGAAAGAGTTAAGACAGATGCAAGTAGAGAGAGTAAGAGAGGGGAAGTGATAGACAGAGAGAGAGAGACACAAACTTCATATATGGATATACTATACTAGAATCCTAAGGATTAGAAATCAAATGCTCTTTATCGGTTTATTGAGGTTAAAAGATGTAACCAAGAAAACACAAAGATAGCTAGATTGAGTACAGAAAATACAGCCACTTATTTATTACTGTCATTGTATAAATATATAATAATCTTTAAAATCTTATAATGAACCTTAATAAAGATTATAAGTATGTAAAAGGGTACAATAAAATAGATACGAAAGATTTCTTCCAGACGTACATATACTATATACAGTGGAATCTCAAAAATCGAACTTAATCCGTTCCATGAGCTAGTTCTAAATTCGAAAAGTCTGAAATTTGAAGCAATATTTCCCATAAGAAATAATGGAAATACAATTAATCCGTTCCAGAAACCCAAAAATATTCACACAAAAAATACATTTTATAGAGATTAGTTACAGTTTTACATGCAACAAATATTATATTTTTTAATTATGTATAGTAATACATATAAAATAACATTTTTACTTACCTTTATTGAAGATTGGTGATTGCATCTGGAAGATAGGGAGGAGGAGAGAGAGGGAGTTGGGGTTAGTGTTTGGAAGGAGAATCCCCCTCCATGAGGACTTAAGGTAAAGCCCTCTCTGGGGTTACTTCCCTTCTCTGTCTTTTAATGCCACTAGGACCAGCTTGAGAGTCACTGGACCCCTGTCTCACAAAATAACTGTCCACAGTCCTCTGTTTCTGGTGCCTCTTTAACATTTCCCTAAAATGGGACATGGTTCTGTCACTGAACATGTTGCAAAGATGGCTTGTTTCAGCTTGCTCAGGGAGGTACTTATGCACAAACATTTGGACATCATTCCACTTGGCACAAATCTCCTTAATCTTTGAAGAAGGCACCTCATCCACTCCCTATATTAACACCTTTCGCAACATCAGCTTCCTTGAGTTGATCATTCTTTGACAGGATAGAACCGATGGTCGACTTGTTTTTCCCATACATCCTGGCAAGCTCAACAAGTCTCACATCACTCTCATACTTCTGTATTATTTCCTTCTTCACATCTATGGTGTTTCTCACTTTCTTTACCACAGGGGTACCACTAGCAAGTTTCTTTGGGCCCATGGCAGCTTATTTCACAGTCCCACAAGCACTAAACACAATGAAATAATCGTAAAATGCGTGAATGAGAGCTCAGGTTAGTGTTCACTCAAATATAAACAAAGCTAGACTGCTCACGGCGCCTGCGCAGGGACATGGACAGAGCGGGCGGCAGACAGGTCCCGTACCCAGCGGTCCAAAAATAGGGGCGCATTCGATAATAGGGACACAGTTTGACCGAAAAAATGGTCCTATTTTCGAAACGTTCGATATGTGATACGTTCGATTTTTGAGGTTCCACTGTATATGATTAATAAAAGTTAAAAAAATGCTGTAGTAGCATATTTTAAGGGAAAATTTTTAGGTATTGTGATAAGTTAACATGAAAATTATCTTTTTATCAGTCATTTGCTGCTTAACCCTTAACCCGTAAACAGTCCAAACGTATATATACGTTTTTTCAACATTTGAAAGTATGTAAAAAAAGTAGATCTTCTTTTTGTTTTTTTACATTTGAAAATGCGTAAAAAAAACTGATCTACTTTTTTTTTTGGTTACATTTGAAAATATGTAAAAAAAACGTAGATCTACTTTTGTAGCACTACACATGTGAACGTAGATCTGCTTGGACCGTTTACGGGTTAAACTGACCAAACAGATTTATGTTCACATACGTAGTGCTCCAAAAGTAAATCTACATTATTTTACATATTTTCAAATATAACAAAAAAAAAAACATAGATCAAAGTTTTTTTTACATAAGTACTTTCAAATGTTGAAAAAACGTAGATCTACGTTTGGACAGTTTAAGGGTTAATGATCACATTTCTTTAATATTCCTACTAGCAATATTTATGATTTCTTGATGCACTGCTACATTAGGTAAAGGGCAATATAATTTAATTAAATATATAATTAAGCTATATATATTAAGCACAGGTTAGCTGATTTAAGTGCACTGTGTTCTTCAGAGAGAATTTGTTATAACATTTGGTATTCTGGCCTTTGACCCATTATTCATTTTCCAGTACTCTATCATTTTTTTCCTGCATAATTTTTTATAAAGTTTGTCATGAGAAACACTATAATAGTTATTTTAAATATTGTTACAGGATGGCATGAAGTATATGCATCACGGAAAACGGAAACGATTTTCAACATCGGATTTTGACCATGTATTAAAAATGAAAAATATTGAGGTAAGTTTACTTTGTCATCTTGTTTAATAAATTACAGAATTTTGGAGGGGGGTACAAGAGCTTTTGAGTGATAGGGGCTTCAGCATTTAGCAGGCACGTGTAAGAGTATTTGATCAGAGATAATGTATACATTTGGTTCTTGAGATTTAACATGTCGGAGTGTGAGCAAGGTAACATTTGGAAAAAGATTCAGAAAAGCCAGTTAGCCGGGCTTAAGATCTTTATTCAATTCAATTCAATTCAATTTTATTCTCTATAATGGTTACAATGTGGGGTTTACAGGTTTTGGGTATTTTGTGGTTTACATGTTATAAAATACTAATTACAGAGGGGGCCACTAGGACACCTAGCATGGCTAGGCATTTCGAGCAGACTTAGATTAATTCTTAACATTAAATCCTTACAGATTATGGTATTAAGGCTAAGTGACTACATCATAATTTGTGAGTTTAGCAATGTGAATGCTTTTGTTTTGGCACAATACAAGTTGTCTATATTTGAGTATCATAGGCAAACTTATGACTAGTTAGGATTTTTTATTTTAAGATTAAGATTAGTATTTCTGGGTTTATAGTCAGTGGGTGAGTGAGTGTAATTTTGAACCACCAGGTGGTTATCATGTAGTTAGTTGTCGGGGTGGATCAGGGAGATAAGATGTTTTCTAACTGTAGTTTTGAAAGTGATGAATGTGTCTGCAGTTCTAGAGTTTTCAGGTAGGGTGTTCCAGATTTTAGGTCTTTTGAAATACACTGAATTTTTGTGAAGGTTTAGTCGAACACTGGGAATGTCATAGAGATGTTTGTGTCTGGTGTTATGCCTGTGGATCCTGTCACAATTTAAGGTCCTGTAGATATAGATTGCACAGTAGTAAGTGTGGATGTTGTGAACAGGGAGTAAGTTTAGATCTATGAAGAGTGGGAGGGGGGGTGTTGCCAGGGATGGGATTTAGTGATTATTCTTACTGCAGCTTTTTGTTGGGTTATTATTGGCCTTAGGTGTGTTGCTGCAGTTGAACCCCAAGCACAGATAGCATAGGTGAGGTATGGATATATAAGTGAATGGTATATTGTGAGAATGGCAGTTTGCGGTACATAGTATCGTATCTTGGAGAGGATCCCTACTGTTTTGGATACTTTTTTTGTTATGTGTTGGATATGGGTGCTGAAATTTAGGTTGTTGTCGAGCTATAGGCCAAGGAATTTGCCCTCATTATGTCTGGCAATTAGAGTGTTGTCGATTTTAATGTTAAGTTTGCGCAACACCTGCTCTGCTACCAAACATAATATATAGTAGGTTTTGCCAGTGTTAAGTGTAAGTTTATTGGCTGTCATCCAAGTCGATATTTTGAGCAGCTCCTCGTTAACAATGGTGTTGAGGGTGGCAAGATTAGGGTGGGAGATGACATAAGTCGTGTCGTCAGCAAAGAGAATGGGTTTCAGGTGTTGGGATATGTTTGGAAGATCATTGATGTAAATGAGGAAAAGCAGGGGTCCAAGGACACTTCCCTGCGGAACTCCAGTATCAAGTGGCTGTATTGATGAGGCTGTGTCTTTAATGGTGACATACTGATACCTATTAGAAAGGTAGGATTTAAAATATGCAAGTGCATGGCCTCTTATACCATAGTGGTCAAGTTTGTGGAGTAGGATGCCGTGGTCTACTGTGTCAAATGCTTTTCTTAGGTCAATAAAAATTACTAGTGGATATTCCTTATTTTCCAATGCTGTGTAAAGCAGGTCTAGCATTTTTATAATTGCATCATTAGTGCTTTTATTTTTCCTGAATCCAAATCGGCAGGGGTTGAGTATGTTTTGTGACGTTATAAATGAATATAGTCTCCTGTGCATGAGTTTCTCGAAGATTTTGGATAGCAATGGTAAGTTTGATATTGCCCTATAGTTGTTTACGTCTGTAGGGTCACCGCCTTTATGTATTGGTGTAACCCTTGCTGTCTTGAGTAGTGTCAGGAAAGTGCTAGTTTCTAGTGACTTGTTAAAAAGTAATGTAATAGCATGCGAAAGGACATGGGCCGCTCGCTTGTACAATAATGGTGGAACGTGAGACAGATTCCCCGAGTTATTTTTAAATGACTTAATGATAGCGGTGACTTCCGTGGGCTCAGTTGGTACAAGATAGAAGGAATTTGGGAAATTCCTATCTAGGTAGTCTCCGGCACGGGCATTGGTACGTGGGATTTTACTGGCGAGATTAGATCTTATGTTTGAGAAGAAGTCATTTATCTTGTTAGCTGTATCAGTGGGATGCAGTGGTGTTTCATGAGGTTTAGTTAGAGCAATATTCTTGTTTTTTTTTTTTTTAGTTTGTGGGTCCCCAGAATCTGGGAAAGTGTTTTCTAGGTCTTTTTTATATCTCCTCTTGTGTCAGTGAATCTGCTGGAGTAGTACAGTTGTTTGGCTTTCTTTATTAATTTGGTGAGAACTTTTGAATATTGTTTAAGAATATCTTTGCATATTAAGCCCTGTCTGTATTGCTTTTCATATTGGTGTTTCTTATCAATGGATTTCAGAATGCTGCTGGTTAGCCATGGGCAACCAAGCCGTTTATTCGTGATCTGTTTCGTTTTTATAGGACAATGTTTGTTGTATAGTCTAAGTACACTGTATTTTGTTAAGAAAAATGTCTGTCCAATCGTCAATACCATTGGCATTGGAGAATTCTGTAGGCCAGTCAACAGTCTCTAGGTCTGCTGTGAAATTCCTTATTGAGGCCTTGTCATGGAGTCTAAATGAAACTTTGTTGTATTCGAGTGGTGGCTTACTAATGTTTGTTAAGAGGAAGGTTGGGTAGTGGTCAGTAGTGCTGTCTGTGATTATCCCTGATTTAAGGGGGGCTAGTATATTGGTCCATATGTGGTCTATTATGGTTGCACTTGTCTCAGTGAGCCTGGTTGGTTTAGTTATTGTTGGTATGAGAAGTGCATTGTTCATATTGTTGATGAAATCAATTACAGTCTGATCATCTGGTAGGCCAAGGTTGATATTGAAGTCCCCAGCTAAGAGAAGGTGGTGCTTGTTCATTTGTCTGTTTGTTATTAGTGACTAGATTCTCACTGAAGTTTGGGATGTTTGTGTGGGGTATCCGGTATATGGCACCGATTGTTATAGGCGTCTTGAGGTTTTTTACAGTAAAATTAGCAAAAATGTATTCCCATATTCATCACTAAAGCAATTAGTGCTAATACAAGATAATTGGTTTGAGTAATAGATTGCAGTACCACCCCCAACTTGGTATGGTCTGCAGTTGTGGATTGCTGTGTATCCTGGTAGTGGGTAGATATCAATTGTGTCCTGCTTAAGCCAGGTCTCAGTAAGAATAGTGCAGGAGAAGGGTGTCTTTAGTGACTCAATGAGTGCCAGGAGGTCATCATAGTGTTTGCTTAACCCTTTGAGGGTTTTCGTCGTACTAGTACGTCTTACGCGTAGGGGTTTTTGACGTACTAGTACTCATAAATTCTAGCGACCTCAAATCTAGTGGGAGAAAGCTGGTAGGCCTTCATATGAAAGAATAGGTCTATGTGGTCAGTGTGCACAGTCTAAAAAAAATCCTGCAGCACACGGTGCATAATGAGAAAAAAAAAACTTTTTCCATTTTTTTTTAATAAATCAGCGACTTTGCAGTGTATTTTCGTATAGTATTTATTGTTGTATTCTAGTTTTCTTGGTCTCATTTTATAGAATGGAAGACATATTACTGAAATTGAGATGATTTTGACTGGTTTTACAATGAAAGGTGCCTTGAAATTGAGCTCAAAGTAGCAGAAATGTTCGATTTTTACCAAACTTCAAAAGTAAACAAATCGTGCCAAGCGTGCAATACACGTCAACTGGTGAGTCTAATATTCTTTCACAAGTGCACCAATAATATTTATACCATTTTTTACACTAATGCAGTAGTCTGCATAACAGTAAATCTTATATTTTTTGTGAGAATAAAAATTCAAAGTGGAAAGCAAAAGAATATAAGAGGGGCCTTGAGACGTGACTAATGACTAGAGGAAATGTCATTTTAGTGCCAGGAATGTCTTTCTTGTTTATTCTGGACCCTATTCCGAAATTGGCATCTTTTGAAATTTGTGTGAAATTGGCAAAATTGCTAAATTCTGACCACTGTACTGGATAGTTGAATTTATAAATGGGTGGTTTCTTGCACCCATTCGATAGAAAAAATGGAGTTCTAGCGAAATATTCATGTTTTTTGTCGACTAGTACAGTGAAATTGGCCGAAAATGGGGCTCAAAGTGGGCAAAATCGCCGATCCGTAAACATCGCCGAGACCGCTAACTTTGCGAGAGCATAATTCCGTAAGTTTTCTATCAAATTTCAAACTTTTGGTGTCGTTATGATCGGAAAAAGATTCTCTATCTTTTCATAAGAGAAAATAATTTTTTTTTTTTTTTAATTTGGCCGACCCTGAGAACGAGTTTCGGAGAGGGCCTGTCGACCCTCAAAGGGTTAAGGACCTGATGTTGTAGTTAAGAACTGATGGACTTTGAGCAGTGTTCAGGATAGTGCTGGCTTGTGATGCTGTGCAATAAAGGCAGTTACTTTCCAATAAGTTTTCATTGTGTGTTAGATTATGGAGGTTTACAGTGCCTTCACTCTGAAACGTATGGGGATGTTATTATACAATACAGTTCAATTTATTTTCAGAAAAAATGCACAAGTTATTCAGTTTTTTGTGAAAAGCCCATACTATGCATAGCATTTTGGGCAGATTTAAAGACGAAACTACTTATTACTAAAAGAAATACACGAGTGTAAAACTTTTTAGCGTATGAGCTTAATACGTAGTATTGACAGGTAAGCTGGAGAAAATGTATATTATATAAGATCTGGTTACAACTTACAAGAGAATGGAATTAGCTGGAAGTATTATTTAATTACCATATGTACAAATCAAATTAATAATTTGTTGGGCAGGATAAAAATTACAGTACAGTGGAATGAAAAATAATCATGTAGATTTAGAAAGCTTTTTTACATGTAAAAGTTTTGAGGGTTTTCTATTCCTCACAGCCTGGCCCAAGGCCACATTTCCTTGTTAATTAACTGTTCAACAAGACTTCTTGTTAGCAACGATAAAATAAAATGACTTCAAGAGTGTATCAGTCTGTAGTGGAAGGAAGGCGGGGTAGGGGTCGGCCTAGGAAGGGTTGGAGGGAGGGGGTAAAGGAGGTTTTGTGTGCGAGGGGCTTGGACTTCCAGCAGGCATGCGTGAGCGTGTTTGATAGGAGTGAATGGAGACAAATGGTTTTTAATACTTGACGTGCTGTTGGAGTGTGAGCAAAGTAACATTTATGAAGGGATTCAGGGAAACCGGCAGGCCGGACTTGAGTCCTGGAGATGGGAAGTACAGTGCCTGCACTCTGAAGGAGGGGTGTTAATGTTGCAGTTTAAAAACTGTAGTGTAAAGCACCCTTCTGGCAAGACAGTGATGGAGTGAATGATGGTGAAAGTTTTTCTTTTTCGGGCCACCCTGCCTTGGTGGGAATCGGCCGGTGTGATAATAAAAAAAAAAATAAGTTTAATAAGACACACATTTTATTTTCATGTACGTAGATAAAAAAAATGCTCTTTCACTGCAAATATAGATGCTAAATATAAAGGATCATTGCAAGATTGTGTACAGAACATATTGTATTATTTTCTCATAAGTCATTTATTACTTATGGATTATATGTTATGCAATATCATGCTTAACGGCAAAATAGGCTGTAGAAACAGACTGGATTAAAATTTTTGTATGCAGTGCTGGGATTGATCAGGCATTAAAATGTGGAAGAAGACAAAAAAAAAAAAATGGTGTACAGTATTTGAAGACAAGGACTAGTGAGAGTAAAAGTTTTATGGAAGGAGAGAATCAGAATTTGTGGTTAAGAGGAGTGGGATCATTAAAGTGTCCATAGAAGTGCTAAAGATTACAGGAAATGAGTTATAAATTTTAGATATGAATGCAGAATGTCAGAAGTTTTGTTATATTCAAAATAACTTCTTTTGTGTTTTCTTTTGCAGCCACTGTATGGCTTACAGGCTGTGGAACACATTCCTTTCCGGTTTGCTTCTGGTGGTGGACGAGAACTACATTTTTTAGAAGATAAGGAGATTGAAATTAATGAAATGGTATCATCTCAGACTCCTCGCCTTCCCCTACAAACAACAATAAAACGTATCTACTTAACCATTCAAATTTTTTCTCGTGTGCTATTGAATTTAGTAAACTTAGGTTTCCTAAAGTGGTGATGTTGCATTTTCAATGGTCATTTGAACTGCGATGTGCATGCATTTTTAATAAGATAATTAATGAATGAATGTGTTGTCTTCTTTGTGTCACCATATCTTAGTGAGAAATGGGTGATGTAGTATGGAAGATTACAGTTCTAAAGTTATCAAATGATCTTATTCTACCATTTTTTGTTATCTTTAGATGAGGCAGACCTGCCTAGCATAGGCCAGTATGCCAATATTAGGCAGTTCTCACTCACCCAGCCATTCCTGCTCATACACCTGTTCAATCTATTTTTAAAGCAGCTCAAAGTACTCACTTCAGTGATGCTACCTGATAGTTTGTCAAGCTCATCTACGACTCCACTGCCAAACCAGGGCTTTCTTATATCCTTTCTAAATCTAAATTTATCTGATCAAAATCTGTTGCTCCAAGTCCTGTTTTGGGTAGAGTTTTAGCACCTTTTTTTTTTTATTTTACCTCAGTGACAGTCTCCTGCCAAAGCAGGATAATCCAGAAAAGAATACATATTCACCATCATTCACTCAATGGTTGTCTTTCAGAAAGGGTGCTGACATCACAATTCAGATTATGCTCTTGACTGTAACATTTCCTTCCATCCTCTAGAGCAGGGGTTGGCAACCTATGGCCCGTGGGCCGGATCCAGTCAATGGGGCCATAGCTCAGATGATGTTAAATATATGTCAAGGTGTAGTATGTGTTATTATTACCTCTATTTATTAACTATGGCAATAGGTGTGGCAAGCCATCTGCTCGCAGACATGGGCTCTGGCCCCTAGGCAGAACAAGGTTGGCGACCCCTGCTCTAGAATGTAGGCACTGCCCTTCTCATCTCTAGAACTCAAGTGAATCCCTTCATAAATGTTAACTTGCTCACACTTAAACAGCACATCAAATCATAAAAATCATTTCATTCCTATCTACCATGTTCACATATGCCTGTTCAGTGTCCAAGTCTCTTACATACGAAACCTCCTATATCTCCCTCCTTCCAGCCTTTCCTAGGATGACCTCTACCCCTCCTCTCCTTTACTACAGATTTATACACCTTCCAATTCATTCTTTCTTTTCTCCAACCTCTCTAAATTTCCAAACCACCTCATTAACCCCATCCCCAACTCACTGGATAATACTTTTAGTAATCCTGCGCCTCCTCCTAATCTCCAAACCATGAATTCTCTGCATAATACGTATTTGCACGACACATTTCCCTCAGGCACACCATCTATGCCTCCAGCTTCCTCCTCACCACAATGTTTAAAACTCTAGCTTCGTACCCATATACGAGTGTTGGTACCACTATATTCTGATGCATTCCCTTTTTGCTGTTGTGGATGACGTTCTATGTCTCCTAAAATCCTCAGAGAACCACCCACATTTTTCCCCCTCAGTTCTATGGTTCATCTCATCTTTCGTACATGCATCAGCTGACAAGTCCACTCCCAAATATCTGAGCATATTCACTACCTCTATACTCCCTCCTTCCAATGTGATGTCCAGTCTTTCATTACTTAAATATTTTGTTAGTCATCACCTTGCTCTTTCCTATGGTCAGTTTTATCTGGTAATATCTAATAATTATATAGTAATAATATCCTTTGAATGACCTGTTAATATTATCAAGATGTTTTAGTAAAATCTTATTTTCACTGTATTAACCAACTACAACATTTAAGGCACTCCTCCTTTGTTGATTTTCCTTATCACATGCCGACTCTCCTACAGTTATTTACTCTATCACTAGCTGACACTCCTGAAATAATAAGGTTTTTCTGTAACTTCTTCAGGTACTTAATTTATGTTTTTTTTTTTTCTTAATTTCTTTGGGCAAGTTGTAAGCATAAGTTCATTGGAGTATTTTGAACTTTATATTGTATCCTTATCAATATTTCAGCTCATTGGTTGGCTATTGATGGGGTACAACCTACAATCCCAGAAAATCCCCCTCCAATCACCAAAGATATTCAGAAGAAAGATGCAGTGGACCCAGCAACTAAACTCTTGGCACAGCAAGATAATAAAGATCAAAAGCACATTCATGGGTGAGAGCTCTATTCTGGATTTTCTTTGCTGAATGTTGAGAAATTTACTTACAATATTCTGTACAATGTTGACAAAAATTTAAACATTCATTAGTCATTGCATCATGTAGAAATCAATAACATATATATGAATATCTTTATGATAGCTTTTGGTGTTGTGTTTTTATATATATAGGTTGAGAAGCATTGCTTATACCTTGAAAGATAAGAGTGTAATGATATAATTCCTAGGAATTTTCTGTTTTTGTGTGTGTGCTTTCTGTTTGGAATTTATTTATTTTGAGGTTTATTGGGTTACCTGTTTCCTCTCAAATCATATACATATTTTAGATACTTTTATGTAGAGTGTAAGTTTATTGGTTAACATCCATATGTGGTATTTTGTAGTTCTCCATTGACTAGGTAGCTCACAGTGATGAGATCAGGGATAAAGGATGTAGGTGCTATTAGGAAACTCACTCATGTATGTGTAGACTAAGAGAGTAGCAAATATACTGTCGAGGGAAAAATAGCATTTGTTGACATTGCAGCTGAGTGTGGTCATTTAAGGTTAAATTTTGGCATCTGTTGGTTAGGTAGGAAAGAGTAAAATTTAGGCATAATTCCTGATTCCTGGTTTGGACATGTAGAGAGAATGGAACAAAATAGAATGACTTTGAGAGTGTATAAATCTGGAGTGGAGGGAAGGTGGGGTAGGGGTCGGCATAGGAAAGGTTGGACGGAGGGAGTAAAGCAGGTTTTGTGTGCGAGGGGCTTGGACTTTCAGCAAGCATGCGTTAGCGCCTTAGATAGGAGCGAATGGAGACAAATGGTTTTTAGGACATGACGTGCTGTTGGAGTGTGAGCAAGGTAACATTTATGAAGGGATTCAGGGAAATCAGCAGGCTGGATTTGAGTTTTGGAGATGGGAAGTACAGTTCCTGCACTCTGAAGGAGGGGGTGTTAATGTTGCAGTTTTATAACTGTAGTGTAAGCAAGCCTCTGGCAAGACAGTGATGGAGTGAATAATGACAAAAGTTTTTCTTCTTTGGGCCACCCTGCCTTGGTGTTAATAAAAAAAAATCCTCATACAATTCTGCTATACTTTAATTAACAATATTTTATAATTTTGATGTACAATGTCAAAATTTTTTTGTACATCAGTTAATAATCCACTGATAATTTATTATTTTCAGGTGCTGTGTGGGTTATGTTTACTGTTTTAAGAATAGCATCATTAGTGTTCTGGGTCTGAAAGCAAATTGGCAGTAGGGATCAATAATGTGTTGGTGTTAAATGTAGACATTTAGTTGGCTGTAAATAACTGATTTAAATATTTTGAAAAGAACTGGTAGGTTTCTTATTTGTGGTTGTTGTATGTACTCTATTGACATTTTGGTGTCCTCATCTTTGTATCTAGGGGTACCTGTAGAATCCTTTAGAAATTTAAGTCTTTTTGGTGTTAACAGTTTTATAGGTTTTTAAATGGATGTGGGTTATTTTAATCTGGTGTGATGCTGTTTATTTTTTGTTGTTTATTTGTTGGTTTGAATTTTTTCCTTTTGTAATGTATAAGTCTTGACTTGTAAGAGATAGTGTGTATTAACCCTTTGACTGTCGCAGGCCCCTTTCTGAAACTGTCATTCTATGTCGATAAATTTAAAAAAAAAAAAAGTATTTTTTCTTATGAAATGATAGAGAATCTTTTCCTGATGGTATGAAAAGTATGAAATTTGGTCAAAAACTCACTGAATTACGCTCCCGTGCAGTTAGCGGTCTTGGCGACATATACTTATCGGCGATTTCGCAGATTTTGAGCCCTGTTTTTAGCCAATTTCATTGTCCCAGTTGACCAAACTCATAGCTATTTCTTTAGAACTCCATTTTATCTATCAGTTGAATACAAGAAACCGCCCATTTATCGATTTGAACTACCCAATAAAGTGGTCAGAAATTGGCAATTTGGCCAATTTCACACAAATTAAAAAAGATGCCAGTTTCAAAATATTACTATTGCTTTCTATTTTGATTTTTTATTCATACAAAAAAATACAAAATTTACTAGTATGCAGACTACTGCATTATTGTAAAAATGGTATAAATAATATAAGTGCACTAGTGAAAGAATATTAGACTCCCCAGTTGATGTGTATTGGACATGTAGTGTGATTTGCTTACTCCTGAACATTGGTAAAAATCGAACATTTCCGCTATTTTAAGCTCAATTTCAAGGTTGTTTTCATCGTGAAAGTAATCAAAATCATCTCTATTTCTGTAATATGTTTTCCATTTTATCACTTGAAACCATGAAAATGAGAATACAACCATAAATACTATATGAAAATACACCTCAAAGTCGGCGTTTTAATTAAAAAAAAACGGTCCGTTTTTTTTTTCTCATTACGCACTGCATGCTGCAGGATTTTTTTTATGTGGTGCACACTGACCACACAGACCCATTCTCTCACATGTGGGCCTACCAGCTTTATCGTGCTTGATTTGAAGCCGCTAGAATTTTCACGTATTAATACATTAGAAACAATGGCACGTAAGACATATATATACGACATAAACAGTCAAAGGGTTAATGAATTTCAAATTTATCAAAAGCCCTTACTGACCTTTTAGGTCAAAGCACTGAATGGCCTTGTGGGTCAAAGTGCTGATTGACCTTGTAGGTTAAATTGCTTGGAAAATTCTACATTTCTCTTCTTTGTAAAAATAGGTCTTAGACAGGGATGTGTAATGTCATTATGGTTGTTTAATATATTTATAGATGGGGTTGTAAAAGAAGTAAAGTGTTCGGGAGAGGGGTGGGATTAAATTATGGGGAATCAAATACAAAATGGGAATTGACACAGTTGCTTTTTGCTGATGATACTGTACTTACGGGAGATTCTAAAGAAAAATTGCAAAGGTTAGTGGATGAGTTTGAGTGTGTGTAACGGTAGAAAGTTGAAAGTGAACCTAGAAAAGAGTAAGGTGATGAGGGTATCAAATTATTTAGATAAAGAAAAATTGGATATCAAATTGGGGAGGTGGAGTATGGAAGAAGTGAACATTTTCAGATACTTGGGAGTTGACGTGTCGACGGATGGATTTATGAAGGATGAGGTTAATCATAGAATTGATGAGGGGAAAAAAGGTGAGTGGGGCGTTGAGGTATATGGAGACTAAAAACGTTATCTATGGAGGCAAAGAAGGGAATGTATGAAAGTACAGTAGTACCAACACTCTTATATGGGTGTGAAGCTTGGGTTGTGAATGCAGCAGCGAGGAGGCGGTTGGAGGCAGTGGAGATGTCCTGTCTAAGGGCATTGTGTGGTGTAAATATTATGCAGAAAATTTGGTGTGTGGAAATTAGGAGAAGGTGTGGAGTTGATAAAAGTATTAGACAGAGGGCTGAAGAGGGGTTGTTGAGGTGGTTTGGTCATTTAGAGAGAATGGATGAAAGTAGAATGACATGGAGAGTATTTAAATCTGTAGGGGAAGGAAGGCGGGGCAGGGGTCGTCCTCGAAAAGGTTGGAAGGAAGGGGTAAGGGAGGTTTTGTGGGCGAGGGGCTTGGACTTCCAGCAGGCGTGCACGAGCGTGTTCGATAGGAATGAATGGAGACGAATGGTATTTGGGACCTGACGATCTGTTGGAGTGTGAGCAGGGTAATATTTAGTGAAGGGTTTCAGTGAAACCGGTTATTTTTATATAGCCGGACTTAAGTCCTGGAAATGGGAAGTACAATGCCTGCACTCTAAAGGAGGGGTTCGGGATATAAGCAGTTTGGAGGGATATGTTGTGTACCTTTATACGTATATACTTTTAAACTGTTGTGTTCTGAGCACCTCTGCAAAAACAGTGATTATGTGTGAGTGAGGTGAAAGTGTTGAATAGTGATGAAAGTATTTTCTTTTTGGGGATTTTCTTTCTTATTGGGTCACCCTGCCTCGGTGGGAGACGGCTGACTTGTTAAAAAAAAAAAAAAGTCTGTTGAAATGAGTGAAAGGAATTTCAAATGCCACCTGTGGCATGAATGGTATACAATACTGACAAGATGAAAATTACACACATGGGCAACATCTGGGTAACTTTATTGTAGACGTTTTGCCATCCAGTGGCTTTATCAATACAAATTCAAGGACATGAATGTATACCATTCATATACAACTTGTCAGACACCGCAACATCATGGAATCTTGGTTCAGAGGACATCTACATAACCTTCTTCATGGCTACTACTACTACCACTACCACCAACCCATCCCTTGGGTATAACCTACTTCTACTGTGGAATCCCACCTACCAGTGACTATGCCCTCATCTGCTATCCATCCCTTTCCACCTCAGAACAGTATATGAGCACTAGCCTTCTTGCCTGTGCTCAAGAATCTTCACAACTATGGTGCTCTTCACACCAACTCCAAATCTGAGGGACTGATTACCTCATCTTTTGTATATAGTTCTTTTGTCTTCCATTCATATCCTTGAATTTGTATTGACAAAGCTACTGGATGGCAAAATGTCAACAGTAAAGATATCCAGATGTTGCACATGTCTAATTTTCACCTGTGGAGTGTACAGTATATCCTGAAAAACTAATTTTAAGTTTAATATAGTGTATTTAACTGAAATATTTAACTCTTTTCGTTTTACTCTCTAGGATTGTGTATAATAAATAGGATTACTCATTTACTGTCAACTTGAAGTAAAATGTTTTTTACCAATGTGTATTTAACTTATTATATCCATGAGGTGACCAAATCTATGAAATTATTTGTTCATATTTTTATCCACCTTCTGGAGATATTCTCCACATTTAGCAAACGGATGTTTTTATAGTTTACATCGGAATCCAAGGTTATGAGAAGAGTTGCATTCCTTGTGTTCTGACTTAAAAATGAATTGTTTGTTACACTGGACTTTTCCTAGAAAAATGTTAGTGAAAAGAATAATTGTTTATCATATCTGTTTATAACTAGAGACCAACATTCATTAATAATTATTTTCTCTAACTTATGAGGTCTTTTAAACCTCATAAGTTAGAGAACCAACTAAGCAGTTTCTTGTGTCATTTTTATACATTTTTGATATTCAGTAACTTGAGACTATTGAATCTCAGGCGTGGAATGAAGAGTATTGAAACTGTGAAGGTCAAACAGTTGGCTACCCATGAACTCTCCGCTGAGCAGCAACTGTATTACAAGGAGATTACAGAAGCTTGTGTAGGATCTGATGAACCAAAGAGAGGGGTAAGAAACTTTGACTGTTGTTTTATATATTACATTTTCACTATACAATTTTATTGGATTGTTATTTGAATTATGAAATGTGCATACTTCTAGTATGCACATTTCTAGTATGCATACTTCTAGTATGCTCTTGAATGATGAGCACTCATGTTCTTAGTATCACCATACACTGATTAAATCAACAGACAAATCAGTTCTTGATTTTATCATTGGGACATTGAAAAATATATAATAAAAGTCATATTCTTGACTAATTCTTTTCATACATTACCTGCCAGCCATATGCAGCACTTTAACAGTAAGATCTATAATTGTGTCACAGTGCATTCCAGCCTAGATTTGAAAAATAAAAATCACAGTTCCTTGGCTAGAACAATTCACAGCTAACCCACAATTTAGATAAGAAACCATAGTCAGTCTTGGACCATTATCGAGTTGAGAATTGGTGATGATAGACTGGAAAGAAATGTGGTATAAAATTTTATCTCCAAATTGTGGGTTAGTTGCAAAAAGCACAGTTTTTCCCTCATATCTACACTTCTTAAGAATTTTTTTTGTTAACTGGAATTTTACAGTACAAGTGTTGATTGCTGTTAGTAATCTGTTCCATATTTTGGATCTGTCTGTACTGAAAACCTACACAGATTAATTTTAAGAGCATAAATATCATTATTCTCAAAGATTTCCAGAAGTACTGTATTTTGTTTATTATCACGTCAGCCATTTCCCACCAAAGCAGAGTGACCCAAAACAGAAGGCACACTTTCATCATCATTCATTCCATCACTGTCTTTCCAGAGGCACGCTTACACTACAGTTAAAAAACTGCAACATAAACACCTCTCCTTCAGAGTGCATTCACTACACTTCCCACCTCCAAGATTTAAGTCTGGTTTTCCAGTTTCCCTGAATCCCTTAATAAATGTTACTTTGCTCACACTCTAACAACACGTCAAGTCAAACACCATTTGTCTCCATTCACTCCTATCTAATACGCTCATGCACACTTGCATGAGTGTATTAGATTTATATGCCCGCAAAGTCATTCTATTTCATTCCATCCTCTCTAAATGTCTGAACCATCTCGGCAACCCTTCCTCGGCCCTCTGGTAACCCTGCACCTCCTCCTAATTTCCAATCTACGGATTCCCTGCATTATATTCACACCGCACATTACCCTCAGACATGACATCTCCACTGCCTCCAGCCTTCTCCTTGTTGCATGGGTGATGAATCTTTCAAAATTTATCACCCATGCTTCACACACAGATAAGAGCGTTGGTATAACAATACCCTCATGCATTCCCTTCCGTGGATAACGTTCTTTGTTTCTTTGACTCCTCAGTGCAGCACTCACCTTTTTTCTCTCGTCAATTCTATGATTCACTTCATCTTTCACAGACCCATCTTCTGAAAAGTCCACTCCCTAAGTTTTTCTCTCTTGCTACTCTCTTTACCTCACCATTTCACCATTCGCTCTTCTTCCTTCCCGCACCCACTTTCAAACATCTGTTGAACATTAACACTATATTCATAACCCCTTTTGTATTGGTCCTGTAATATTACAGCTTTGAAGCCAGTGTCAGTCCCACAATACTACACCAAAATTCTAGCAGCTTCAGATCTTGAGGGAGAAAATTGGTAGGCCTACATGTGAGAGAATGGGTCTGCATGGTTAGTGTGAGCAGTACAAAAAAAATCCTGAAGCACACAGTGCATAATGAGATAAAAAAAAAACAACTACGACCGTGTTTTTGGTAGACTGAAAGATATGCTACAAAAATAAAGATGATTTTTAATGGTTTACAGACTAAAAGTAGCTTGATATTGAGTTCAAAATAGTGGAAATGTTTGCTTTTTGCTGGTGTTCAAGAGTAAACAAATCACATCACATGTCCAATACAGGTCAGCTGGTGGGTCTAATATGCCTTAACAAATGCACTGTTGTTATTTATACAATTATTATGCAGTAGTCTGAATAACAGTAAATTTTCTATTTATTGTGTGAATAAAAATTCAAAAGGAAAAGCCAGCATAATATAAGAGGGGCCTGGACACATGACTGATGAACAGAGAAAATGTTATTTTAGTGCCAGGAATGTCTGAATTATTTATTCTGGACCCTATTTTGAAATTGGCCTTTCTTGAATTTTGTGTGAAATTGGCCGAATTAGTAATTTCTGATCACTTTATTGGGTAATTGAAATAGGTAAATGGGCTGTTTCTTGTACTCATTTGGTAGAATAAAAGGAGTTCTAGCAAAATAGCTATAAGTTTGATCGACTGGAACAATGGAATTGGCTCAAAATAGAGCTCAAAGTGGGTGAAGTCACTGATGCATAAATATCGCGAGACTGCTAAATTCACGAGAGCATAATTCCATAAGCTTTCCATCAAATTTTGTACTTTTGGTTTCATTACATGTATGTATGTATGTATGTATGTATGTATGTATGTATGTATGTATGTATGTATGTATGTATGTATGTATGTATGTATGTATGTATATATATATGTATATATGTATATATATATATTTTTTTTTTTTTTTTTTTTCAACAAGTCGGCCGTCTCCCACCGAGGCAGGGTGACCCAAAAAAGAAAGAAAATCCCCAAAAAGAAAATACTTTCATCATCATTCAACACTTTCACCACACTCGCACATTATCACTGTTTTTGCAGAGGTGCTCAGAATACAACAGTCTAGAAGCATACACATATAAAGATACACAACATATCCCTCCAAACTGCCAATATCCCAAACCCCTCCTTTAAAGTGCAGGCATTGTACTTCCCATTTCCAGGACTCAAGTCCGACTATATGAAAATAACCGGTTTCCCTGAATCCCTTCACTAAATATTACCCTGCTCACACTCCAACAGATCGTCAGGTCCCAAGTACCATTCGTCTCCATTCACTCCTATCTAACACGCTCACGCACGCTTGCTGGAAGTCCAAGCCCCTTACCCACAAAACCTCCTTTACCCCCTCTCTCCAACCCTTTCGAGGACGACCCCTACCCCGCCTTCCTTCCCCTATAGATTTATATGCTTTCCATGTCATTCTACTTTGATCCATTCTCTCTAAATGACCAAACCACCTCAACAACCCCTCTTCTGCCCTCTGACTAATACTTTTATTAACTCCACACCTTCTCCTAATTTCCACACTCCGAATTTTCTGCATAATATTTACACCACACATTGCCCTTAAACAGGACATCTCCACTGCCTCCAACCGTCTCCTCGCTGCTGCATTTACCACCCAAGCTTCACACCCATATAAGAGTGTTGGTACTACTATACTTTCATACATTCCCTTCTTTGCCTCCATAGATAACGTTTTTTGACTCCACATATACCTCAACGCACCACTCACCTTTTTTCCCTCATCAATTCTATGATTAACCTCATCCTTCATAAATCCATCCGCCGACACGTCAACTCCCAAGTATCTGAAAACATTCACTTCTTCCATACTCCTCCTCCCCAATTTGATATCCAATTTTTCTTTATCTAAATCATTTGACACCCTCATCACCTTACTCTTTTCTATGTTCACTTTCAACTTTCTACCTTTACACACATTCCCAAACTCATCCACTAACCTTTGCAATTTTTCTTTAGAATCTCCCATAAGCACAGTATCATCAGCAAAAAGTAACTGTGTCAATTCCCATTTTGAATTTGATTCCCCATAATTTAATCCCACCCCTCTCCCAAACACCCTAGCATTTACTTCCTTAACAACCCCATCTATAAATATATTAAACAACCATGGTGACATTACACATCCCTGTCTAAGACCTACTTTTACCGGGAAATAGTCTCCCTCTCTTCTACACACCCTAACCTGAGCCTCACTATCTTCATAAAAACTCTTTACAGCATTTAATAACTTACCACCTATTCCATATACTTGCAACATCTGCCACATTGCTCCTCTATCCACTCTATCATATGCCTTTTCTAAATCCATAAATGCAATAAAAACTTCCCTACCTTTATCTAAATACTGTTCACATATATGCTTCAATGTAAACACTTGATCTACACATCCCCTACCCACTCTGAAACCTCCTTGCTCATCCGCAATCCTACATTCTGTCTTACCTCTAATTCTTTCAATTATAACCCTACCGTACACTTTTCCTGGTATACTCAGTAAGCTTATTCCTCTATAATTTTTACAGTCTCTTTTGTCCCCTTTCCCTTTATATAAAGGGACTATACATGCTCTCCGCCAATCCCTAGGTACCTTCCCCTCTTTCATACATTTATTGAACAAAAGTACCAACCACTCCAACACTATATCCCCCCCTGCTTTTAACATTTCTGTCATGATCCCATCAGTACCAGCTGCTTTACCCCCTTTCATTTTACGTAATGCCTCACGTACCTCCCCCACACTTACATTCTGCTCTTCTTCACTCCTAAAAGATGGTATACCTCCCTGACCAGTGCATGAAATTACTGCCTCTGTTTCTTCCTTAACATTTAAAAGTTCCTCAAAATATTCTCGCCATCTACCTAATACCTCCATCTCCCCATCTACTAACTCCCCTACTCTGTTTTTAACTGACAAATCCATATTTTCCCTTGGCTTTCTTAACTTGTTTAACTCACTCCAAAATTTTTTCTTATTTTCATTAAAATTTCTTGACAGTGCCTCTCCCACTCTATCATCTGCTCTCCTTTTGCACTCTCTCACCACTCTCTTTACCTTTCTTTTACTCTCCATATATTCTGCTCTTCTTATAACACTTCTGCTTTGTAAAAACCTCTCATAAGCTACCTTTTTCTCTTTTATCACACCCTTTACTTCATCATTCCACCAATCACTCCTCTTTCCTCCTGCACCCACCCTCCTATAACCACAAACTTCTGCCCCACATTCTAATACTGCATTTTTAAAACTATTCCAACCCTCTTCAACCCCCCCATTACTCATCTTTGCACTATCCCACCTTTCTGCCAATAGTCGCTTATATCTCGCCCGAACTTCCTCCTCCCTTAGTTTATACACTTTCACCTCCCTCTTACTTGTTGTTGCCACCTTCCTCTTTTCCCATCTACCTCTTACTCTAACTGTAGCTACAACTAAATAATGATCCGATATATCAGTTGCCCCTCTATAAACATGTACATCCTGGAGCCTACCCATCAACCTTTTATCCACCAATACATAATCTAATAAACTACTTTCATTACGTGCTACATCATACCTTGTATATTTATTTATCCTCTTTTTCATAAAATATGTATTACTTATTACCAAATTTCTTTCTACACATAGCTCAATTAAAGGCTCCCCATTTACATTTACCCCTGGCACCCCAAATTTACCTACTACTCCCTCCATAACATTTTTACCCACTTTAGCATTGAAATCCCCAACCACCATTACTCTCACACTTGATTCAAAACTCCCCACGCATTCACTCAACATTTCCCAAAATCTCTCTCTCTCCTCTACACTTCTCTCTTCTCCAGGTGCATACACGCTTATTATAACCCACTTTTCACATCCAATCTTTATTTTACTCCACATAATCCTTGAATTAATACATTTATAGTCCCTCTTTTCCTGCCATAGCTTATCCTTCAACATTATTGCTACTCCTTCTTTAGCTCTAACTCTATTTGAAACCCCTGACCTAATCCCATTTATTCCTCTCCATTGAAACTCTCCCACCCCCTTCAGCTTTGTTTCACTTAAAGCCAGGACATCCAGCTTCTTTTCATTCATAACATCCACAATCATCTCTTTCTTATCATCTGCACAACATCCACGCACATTCAGACTTCCCACTTTGACAATTTTCTTCTTCTTATTCTTTTTAGTAATCTTTACAGGAAAAGGGGTTACTAGCCCATTGTTCCCGGCATTTTAGTTGACTTTTACAACACGCATGGCTTACGGAGGAAAGATTCTTATTCCACTTCCCCATGGATATAAAAGGAAAATTAATAAGACCAAGAACTATTAAGATAAAATCAAAGAAAACTCAGATGAGTGTGTATGAATAAATGTGTATATGTATGTGTAGTGTGACCTAAGTGTAAGTAGAAGTAGCAAGACATGCCTGTAATCTTGCATATTTATGAGACAGACAAAAGACATCAGCAATCCTACCATCATGTAAAACAATTACAGGCTTTCGTTTTACACTCACTTGGCAGGACGGTAGTACCTCCCTGGGTGGTTGCTGTCTACCAACCTACTACCTATATATATATAGATATATATATATATAGATATATATATATATAGATATATATATATATATAGATATATATATATAGATATATAGATATATAGATATATATATATCTAAATATATATAGATATATATATATATATTATATATATATATATATATATATATATATATATATATATATATATATATATATATATATATATATATTTATATATATATATATATATATATATATATATATATATATATATATATATATATATATATATATATATATATATATATATATATATATATATATATATATATATATATATATATATATATATATATATATATATATATATATATATATATATATATATATATATTTCTTTTTTTCTTTTTTTTTTTTTTTTAACAAGTCGGTCGTCTCCCACCGAGGCAGGGTGACCCAAAAAAGAAAGAAAATCCCCAAAAAGAAAATACTTTCATCATCATTCAACACTTTCACCACACGCACACATTATCACTGCTTTTGCAGAGGTGCTCAGAATACAACAGTTTAGAAGCATATACATATAAAGATACACAACATATCCCTCCAAACTGCCAATATCCCAAACCCCTCCTTTAAAGTGCAGGCATTGTACTTCCCATTTCCAGGACTCAAGTCCGACTATATGAAAATAACCGGTTTCCCTGAATCCCTTCACTAAATATTACCCTGCTCACACTCCAACAGATCGTCAGGTTCCAAGTATCATTCGTCTCCATTCACTCCTATCTAACACGCTCATGCACGCTTGCTGGAAGTCCAAGCCCCTCGCCCACAAAACCTCCTTTATATATATATATATATATATTTTTTTTTTTTTTTCAACAAGTCGGCCGTCTCCCACCGAGGCAGGGTGACCCAAAAAAGAAAGAAAATCCCCAAAAAGAAAATACTTTCATCATCATTCAACACTTTCACCACACTCGCACATTATCACTGTTTTTGCAGAGGTGCTCAGAATACAACAGTCTAGAAGCATACACATATAAAGATACACAACATATCCCTCCAAACTGCCAATATCCCAAACCCCTCCTTTAAAGTGCAGGCATTGTACTTCCCATTTCCAGGACTCAAGTCCGACTATATGAAAATAACCGGTTTCCCTGAATCCCTTCACTAAATATTACCCTGCTCACACTCCAACAGATTTTCTTCTTCTTATTCTTTTTAGTAATCTTTACAGGAAAAGGGGTTACTAGCCCATTGTTCCCGGCATTTTAGTTGACTTTTACAACACGCATGGCTTACGGAGGAAAGATTCTTATTCCACTTCCCCATGGATATAAAAGGAAAATTAATAAGACCAAGAACTATTAAGATAAAATCAAAGAAAACTCAGATGAGTGTGTATAAATAAATGTGTACATGTATGTGTAGTGTGACCTAAGTGTAAGTAGAAGTAGCAAGACATGCCTATAATCTTGCATATTTATGAGACAGACAAAAGACATCAGCAATCCTACCATCATGTAAAACAATCACAGGCTTCGTTTTACACTCACTTGGCAGGACGGTAGTACCTCCCTGGGTGGTTGCTGTCTACCAACCTACTACCTATAACCATATATATATTTTTTTTTTTTTTATTATCACACTGGCCGATTCCCACCAAGGCAGGGTGGCCCGAAAAAGAAAAACTTTCACCATCATTCACTCCATCACTGTCTTGCCAGAAGGGTGCTTTACACTACAGTTTTTAAACTGCAACATTAACACCCCTCCTTCAGAGTGCAGGCACTGTACTTCCCATCTCCAGGACTCAAGTCCGGCCTGCCGGTTTCCCTGAATCCCTTCATAAATGTTACTTTGCTCACACTCCAACAGCACGTCAAGTATTAAAAACCATTTGTCTCCATTCACTCCTATCAAACACGCTCACGCATGCCTGCTGGAAGTCCAAGCCCCTCGCACACAAAACCTCCTTTACCCCCTCCCTCCAACCCTTCCTAGGCCGACCCCTACCCCGCCTTCCTTCCACTACAGACTGATACACTCTTGAAGTTATTCTGTTTCGCTCCATTCTCTCTACATGTCCGAACCACCTCAACAACCCTTCCTCAGCCCTCTGGACAACAGTTTTGGTAATCCCGCACCTCCTCCTAACTTCCAAACTACGAATTCTCTGCATTATATTCACACCACACATTGCCCTCAGACATGACATCTCCACTGCCTCCAGCCTTCTCCTCGCTGCAACATTCATCACCCATGCTTCACACCCATATAAGAGCGTTGGTAAAACTATACTCTCATACATTCCCCTCTTTGCCTCCAAGGACAAAGTTCTCTGTCTCCACAGACTCCTAAGTGCACCACTCACTCTTTTTCCCTCATCAATTCTATGATTCACCTCATCTTTCATAGACCCATCCGCTGACACGTCCACTCCCAAATATCTGAATACGTTCACCTCCTCCATACTCTCTCCCTCCAATCTGATATTCAATCTTTCATCACCTAATCTTTTTGTTATCCTCATAACCTTACTCTTTCCTGTATTCACCTTTAATTTTCTTCTTTTGCACACCCTACCAAATTCATCCACCAATCTCTGCAGCTTCTCTTCAGAATCTCCCAAGAGCACATTTTTTTTTTATTATCACACCGGCCGATTCCCACCAAGGCAGGGTGGCCCGAAAAAGAAAAACTTTCACCATCATTCACTCCATCACTGTCTTGCCAGAAGGGTGCTTTACACTACAGTTTTTAAACTGCAACATTAACACCCCTCCTTCAGAGTGCAGGCACTGTACTTCCCATCTCCAGGACTCAAGTCCGGCCTGCCGGTTTCCCTGAATCCCTTCATAAATGTTACTTTGCTCACACTCCAACAGCACGTCAAGTATTAAAAACCATTTGTCTCCATTCACTCCTATCAAACACGCTCACGCATGCCTGCTGGAAGTCCAAGCCCCTCGCACACAAAACCTCCTTTACCCCCTCCCTCCAACCCTTCCTAGGCCGACCCCTACCCCGCCTTCCTTCCACTACAGACTGATACACTCTTGAAGTCATTCTGTTTCGCTCCATTCTCTCTACATGTCCGAACCACCTCAACAACCCTTCCTCAGCCCTCTGGACAACAGTTTTGGTAATCCCGCACCTCCTCCTAACTTCCAAACTACGAATTCTCTGCATTATATTCACACCACACATTGCCCTCAGACATGACATCTCCACTGCCTCCAGCCTTCTCCTCGCTGCAACATTCATCACCCATGCTTCACACCCATACAAGAGCGTTGGTAAAACTATACTCTCATACATTCCCCTCTTTGCCTCCAAGGACAAAGTTCTTTGTCTCCACAGACTCCTAAGTGCACCACTCACTCTTTTTCCCTCATCAATTCTATGATTCACCTCATCTTTCATAGACCCATCCGCTGACACGTCCACTCCCAAATATCTGAATACGTTCACCTCCTCCATACTCTCTCCCTCCAATCTGATATTCAATCTTTCATCACCTAATCTTTTTGTTATCCTCATAACCTTACTCTTTCCTGTATTCACCTTTAATTTTCTTCTTTTGCACACCCTACCAAATTCATCCACCAATCTCTGCAACTTCTCTTCAGAATCTCCCAAGAGCACAGTGTCATCAGCAAAGAGCAGCTGTGACAACTCCCACTTTGTGTGTGATTCTTTATCTTTTAACTCCACGCCTCTTGCCAAGACCCTCGCATTTACTTCTCTTACAACCCCATCTATAAATATATTAAACAACCACGGTGACATCACACATCCCTGTCTAAGGCCTACTTTTACTGGGAAAAAATTTCCCTCTTTCCTACATACTCTAACTTGAGCCTCACTATCCTCGTAAAAACTCTTCACTGCTTTCAGTAACCTACCTCCTACACCATACACTTGCAACATCTGCCACATTGCCCCCCTATCCACCCTGTCATACGCCTTTTCCAAATCCATAAATGCCACAAAGACCTCTTTAGCCTTATCTAAATACTGTTCACTTATATGTTTCACTGTAAACACCTGGTCCACACACCCCCTACCTTTCCTAAAGCCTCCTTGTTCATCTGCTATCCTATTCTCCGTCTTACTCTTAATTCTTTCAATTATAACTCTACCATACACTTTACCAGGTACACTCAACAGACTTATCCCCCTATAATTTTTGCACTCTCTTTTATCCCCTTTGCCTTTATACAAAGGAACTATGCATGCTCTCTGCCAATCCCTAGGTACCTTACCCTCTTCCATACATTTATTAAATAATTGCACCAACCACTCCAAAACTATATCCCCACCTGCTTTTAACATTTCTATCTTTATCCCATCAATCCCGGCTGCCTTACCCCCTTTCATTTTACCTACTGCCTCACGAACTTCCCCCACACTCACAACTGGCTCTTCCTCACTCCTACAAGATGTTATTCCTCCTTGCCCTATACACGAAATCACAGCTTCCCTATCTTCATCAACATTTAACAATTCCTCAAAATATTCCCTCCATCTTCCCAATACCTCTAACTCTCCATTTAATAACTCTCCTCTCCTATTTTTAACTGACAAATCCATTTGTTCTCTAGGCTTTCTTAACTTGTTAATCTCACTCCAAAACTTTTTCTTATTTTCAACAAAATTTGTTGATAACATCTCACCCACTCTCTCATTTGCTCTCTTTTTACATTGCTTCACCACTCTCTTAACTTCTCTCTTTTTCTCCATATACTCTTCCCTCCTTGCATCACTTCTACTTTGTAAAAACTTCTCATATGCTAACTTTTTCTCCCTTACTACTCTCTTTACATCATCATTCCACCAATCGCTCCTCTTCCCTCCTGCACCCACTTTCCTGTAACCACAAACTTCTGCTGAACACTCTAACACTACATTTTTAAACCTACCCCATACCTCTTCGACCCCATTGCCTATGCTCTCATTAGCCCATCTATCCTCCAATAGCTGTTTATATCTTACTCTAACTGCCTCCTCTTTTAGTTTATAAACCTTCACCTCTCTCTTCCCTGATGCTTCTATTCTCCTTGTATCCCATCTACCTTTTACTCTCAGTGTAGCTACAACTAGAAAGTGATCTGATATATCTGTGGCCCCTCTATAAACATGTACATCCTGAAGTCTACTCAACAGTCTTTTATCTACCAATACATAATCCAACAAACTACTGTCATTTCGCCCTACATCATATCGTGTATACTTATTTATCCTCTTTTTCTTAAAATATGTATTACCTATAACTAAACCCCTTTCTATACAAAGTTCAATCAAAGGGCTCCCATTATCATTTACACCTGGCACCCCAAACTTACCTACCACACCCTCTCTAAAAGTTTCTCCTACTTTAGCTTTCAAGTCCCCTACCACAATTACTCTCTCACTTGGTTCAAAGGCTCCTATACATTCACTTAACATCTCCCAAAATCTCTCTCTCTCCTCTGCATTCCTCTCTTCTCCAGGTGCATACACGCTTATTATGACCCACTTCTCGCATCCAACCTTTACTTTGATCCACATAATTCTTGAATTTACACATTCATATTCTCTTTTCTCCTTCCATAACTGATCATTTAACATTACTGCTACCCCTTCCTTTGCTCTAACTCTCTCAGATACTCCAGATTTAATCCCATTTATTTCCCCCCACTGAAACTCTCCTACCCCCTTCAGCTTTGTTTCGCTTAGGGCCAGGACATCCAACTTCTTTTCATTCATAACATCAGCAATCATCTGTTTCTTGTCATCCGCACTACATCCACGCACATTTAAGCAACCCAGTTTTATAAAGTTTTTCTTCTTCTCTTTTTTAGTAATTGTATACAGGAGAAGGGGTTACTAGCCCATTGCTCCCGGCATTTTAGTCGCCTCATACGACACGCATGGCTTACGGAGGAAAGATTCTTTTCCACTTCCCCATGGACAATAGAAGAAATAAAAAAGAACAAGAGCTATTTAGAAAAAGGAGAAAAACCTAGATGTATGTATATATATATATGCATGTGCGTGTCTGTGAAGTGTGACCAAAGTGTAAGTAGGAGTAGCAAGATATCCCTGTTGTCTAGCGTGTTTATGAGACAGAAAAAGAAACCAGCAAATCCTACCATCATGCAAAACAGTTACAGGTTTTTGTTTCACAGTCATCTGGCAGGACGGTAGTACTTCCCTGGGTGGTTGCTGTCTACCAACCTACCAACCTACTATATATATATATTTATTTATTTATTTTTGTTTTAACAAGTCGGCCGTCTCCCATCGGGGCAGGGTGACCCAAAAAAAGAAAGAAAATACTTTCATCATCATTCAACACTTTCACCTCACTCACATATAATCACTGTTTTTGCAGAGGTGCTCAGAACACAACTGCTTAGAAGCATATACCTATAAAGATACACAACATATCCCTCCAAACTGCTAATATCCCGAACCCCTCCTTTAGAGTGCAGGCATTGTACTTCCCATTTCCAGGACTCAAGTCCGGCTATATAAAAATAACCGGTTCCCCATATACCTCAATGCACCACTCACCTTTTTTCCCTCATCAATTCTATGATTAACCTCTTCCTTCATAAATCCATCCGCCGACACGTCAACTCCCAACTATCTGAAAACATTCACTTCTCCGTACTCCTCCTCCCCAATTTGATATCCAATTTTTCTTTATCTAAATCATTTGATACCCTCATCACCTTTCTCTTTTCTATGTTCACTTTCAACTTTCTACCTTTACACACACTCCCAAACTCATCCACTAACCTTTGCAGTTTTTCTTTAGAATCTCCCATGAGCACAGTATCATCAGCAAAAAGCAACTTTGTCAATTCCCATTTTGTATTTGATTCCCCATAATTTAATCCCACCCCTCTCCCAAACACCCTAGCATTTACTTCTTTTACAACCCCATCTATAAATATGTTAAACAGACATTTTTTTTTTTTTTTTTAATTCTTCAACCCTGTGAACAAGTTTGCGAGCAGGGATCGTGACACTCAAAGGGTTAAGTCTACCTCATACCTCTTCAGCCTCATTGCCTATACTCTCACTAGCCCATCTTTCTTCAAGTAGTTGTTTATATCTTACCCTAACTGCCTCCTCTAGTTTGTAAACCTTCACCTCTCTCTCTTACTTGGTGATTCCATTCTCCTTGTACATATTCCATCTACCTTTTACTCTCACCGTAGCTTCAAATAAAAAATAATCTATATTATCTGTGGCCCCTCTATAAACATGTACATCCTGAAGTCTACCCATCAGTGTTTTATTTACCAATGCATAGTCCAGCAAACTACTGTCATTATGCCCTTGTATACTTACTTATCCTTTTTTCTTTAAATATGTATTACCTATTGCCAAGCCCCTTTCTATACAAAGTTCAATCAAAGGCCTCCCATTATCATTTACACCTGGCACCCCAAACTTACCTACCACACCCTCTCTAACTGTTTCTCCCACTTTAGCATTTAGATCCCTTACCACAATTACTCTCTCACTTGGTTCAGAAGTTCCTAAATGCTCACTTAACATCTAAAATCTCTCTTTCCTCTACACTCCTCTCTTCTCCAGGTGCATGCACACTTATTATAACATAACTGTATTCCTCTTCTTTCAACGTACCAGCCGTATCCCACTGAGGTGGGGTGGCCCAAAAGAAAAAACTGAAGTTTCTCCTTTTAAATTTAGTAATATATACAGGAGAAGGGGTTACTAGCCCCTTGCTCCCGGCATTTTAGTCGCCTCTTACGACACGCATGGCTTACAGAGGAAGAATTCTGTTCCACTTCCCCATGGAGATAAGAGGAAATAAACAAGAACAAGAATTAGAAAGAAAATAGAAGAAAACCCAGAGGGGTGTGTATATATATGCTTGTACATGTATGTTTAGTGTGACCTAAGTGTAAGTAGAAGCAGCAAGACCTACCTGTAATCTTGCATATTTATGAGACAGACAAAAGACACCAGCAATCCTACCATCATGTAAAACAATTACAGGCTTTCGTTTTACACTCACTTGGCAGGACGGTAGTACCTCCCTGGGCGGTTGCTGTCTACCAACCTACTACCTACAACATAACTGTATATCATACAAAATTACACATAGAATCAAAGATTAACATTGATGATTATAATTTGACAAGGTTTGCAAAGGTAAGTTGTTTACAGAATAATGACTATTGAATTGGCAAGTAAACACAGTATTTCAGGGAAGACTTGTTGTAAGAAATTTAATATACAGTCAAACAACCCAATTTGTAATAGTTAGGTTCCCATAATTCAGAATTTGCTGATATGTAAGCCTGTCTAAATAATAATTTTGTTCCAGATTTGTGTTTGTTTTATGTTTTAGAGGTCACATCTCTTTTAAATAATGCTTAAACCTGGTTACAATTGACATTTGTAAGAAAGATGTATAAAGACAAGGAAAATTTAGATATAAATTGCTTTGTATGGTTATTCTGTATACTGGATATTTCTTCTTCTTTCAACAAACCGGCTGTATCCCACCAAAGCAGGGTGACCCAAAAGAAAAAATGAAGTTTGTTTTTTTAAATTTAGTAATATATACAGGAGAAGGGATTACTAGCCCCTTGCTCCCGATACTGTATATTTATCATAGCTAAAATAACTTTTAGTAACTTTCATTATATTTAATTGCAAAATAGTCATAATTACAGTGCAGTATTATAATTACTTCTGTAAATATTGATAGATACTGTATATATTTTGACTAAGGTTATGCAATAGTTGCAATTGAGGTAGGAGCTATTTTAGAGGGAGAAATATGAGGAGCTGCATTGCATTCATGGGAGAACATTGCATACAAAAGCTTGAAAGTGATTTCAGTTTATGATTTCAAAATAGTAATACAGCTTTGTAGTTTGAAAGCTGGAGTTTAGGCATAGTTAAGATTTTTTTTTATTAATTTAATTAGGATTTTACAGTATAAGTGCTGATTGCTGTTGGTATTCTGTTCCATATTTTGGGTCTGTCTGCAGTGAAGACATACAAAGATTAATGTTAAGATTATTCACTTAACTAACACAACAGCAAGTTGGAAACATTACACACTGTACCACAAGCATATAATGCAATTGGACCTTAACTCAATGGTAACTCTTTAAAAAATTCCTCATCTAGCAGGTGTATAAATTTAGGAGTGACTGCCCACCTGCTTTATAACTTTCTCAAGATAAAGTTTAACACATTTGGTCTTCAAACCTCTCTTGTAGCATTGCTGTTTATTTTTCAAGTTTACTGTACCTATATTAGAGCTGGTCTTAATGAGATCGTTCTGACAATGTATTCATATTTCAGGAAGCCCTTCACAGTTTGGCATTTGATCCTGGCCTCCACCAAATGGTACCACGACTCAGCACCTTCATTGCTGAGGGTATTCGGGTGAATGTTGTACAGAAGAATTTGGCGCTTCTTATTTACTTGATGAGAATGGCAAAGGCTCTCCTTGATAACCAAACACTGTACCTGGAAAAATATGTAAGTTGATTTGTTTACTCATTTTTGTATCTGATGTCGTTAG
Source organism: Cherax quadricarinatus (assembly GCF_038502225.1). NCBI lineage: Eukaryota > Metazoa > Arthropoda > Malacostraca > Decapoda > Parastacidae > Cherax > Cherax quadricarinatus. Next base: position 1,317,022 of record NC_091339.1, read on the forward strand.
TTTTTATCTTTAAATTTAGATTTCATCATTTGCCAGTTAAATTGCTGTCAGAGATAGATTTCTTGTAATTTTGCTCACTGAGATGGTACAGCTATGATATTTGCTTGTAGCATATGCTTAGGGCCTATTTTTCTGTTAAGAAAAACAGCTAGAGAGAATGTGGGCTTTAATTTTTTTGCTGTACACTTTTTAATCATAGTGCTTCTTAGAACCAAAGTCTTCATTGGCTTCATTCACCATCAGAACTATTATCACATTATATACATATGTATTATAACAGCTCATCATGACATCATATGACTACAATATAGTACATATTCACATTATTATTATTATTATTTTTAACACATACTATGGCAGGAACAATTCATAAATAACCAACAAATTAGAGAATAAACTTAGACATTTGAGAATGAAGTACTGCACCTATGCATGTTAGAAGGTAATCAAGATGTCCTACTGTTATAGAGGATAAACTAACAGATTCCTATGGTGGTTCATTGAACTTGAATGCAGAAGTTACATAATACATACCTGAATCAAGTAAAACATGGTGTTAGTTTAAGGAGAGTGGCACACATTCTGCTGGAAAGAGAGAATAACAAAAGCTTTGTTAAATTTTCCTTTCACCATTACCTCTGAAATTATGTCTTTTACAAAGAAAAGCAAATATTCCTAATTTCAATCAGAAAAATACAAAACTTGGATGTGGAAAGTTAATTATTTTATAACTGGATGACTTAATGAATACTGTAGAGTAATCTTGACTTGGCTATCTAGTTTTTGACTGACTTTCTGATTTGACTATTAATGCTTTTACAGATGCATGAACTGGTTCCCTCAGTAATGACATGCATTGTAAGCCGCCAACTTTGCATGAAACCCGATATGGACAATCATTGGGCTCTAAGAGATTTTGCTGCTCGTCTTATCTCACAGATCTGCAAAAATTATAACACTACAACAAACGGTCTGCAGACACGCATCACTCGAGTTTTCTCTAGGTGTTTGAACACAGACCGAACACCACTGTCCTCCGTTTATGGTGCTGTGGCAGGTGGGTAGGTGTGTATAATGTATATGAAAAATATTCTTCTTTCATCAAACCAGCCATATCCCACTGAAGCAGGGTGGCCCAAAAAGAAAAACAAGTTTCTCTTTTTACCTGGAGAAGGGGTTTCTAGCCCCTTGCTCCCGGCATGTTAGTCATCTCGTACGACACGCATGCTTACAGAGGAAAAATTCTGTTCTACTTTCCCATGGAGATAAGAGGAAATAAGAACAAGAACTAGTAAGAAAATAGAAGAAAACCCAATGGGGGGTGTATACATATGCTTGTACATGCATGTGTAGTTTGACCTAAGTGTAAGTAGAAGCAACAAGATGTACCTGAAATCTTACATGTTTATGAGACACCAAAAAAAGACACCAGCAATCCTACCATTATGTTTTACACTCACTTGGCAGGAGGGTAGTATTGTACCTCCCTGGGCAGTTGCTGTTTAACAACCTACTACCTAGGAATTTTCACATATGGCATTTATAAGTTGGCCAGCACTAGACAAAATAACCTAATTCATTTTAATAAAAATTATAATAAATCTACAGATTTTGGGCAATCTCTACCAAAGTAACATGAACCTTTCACACATAAAATGAATGCAGTTGGTGATAAAATAGATTTATTTTTTATTAGCACGTTGGCTGTTTCCCACCAAGGCCGGGTGACCTGATAAAGAAGAAATGCTTTCATCATCATCATACACTCCCCCACTGTCTTGCCAGAGGCATGCCTACACTACGGTTAAAAAACTGCAACATCAACACTCATCCTTCAGAGTGCAGGCACTGTACTTCCCAGCTCCAGGACTTAAGTCCGGCCTGCCAGTTTCCCTGAATCCCTTAATAAATGTTACCTTGCTCACACTCCAACAGCACATGAAGTCATAAAAACCATTCGTCTCCACTTGCTCCTATCTAACACGCTCACACACGCCTGCTGGAAGTCCAAGTCCCTCGCATACAAAACCTCCTTTAACCCCTTCCTCCAACCTTTCTTAGGCTGACCCCTACCCCACCCTCCTTCCATTACAGATTTATATGCTCCCCAAGTCATTCTATTTTGTTTCATCCTCTCTAAATGTCCAAACCACCTCAACAACCTCTCCTCAGCCTTCTGGATAATATTTCAGTAACCCTGCACCTCCTCCTAATTTCTAAACTATGGATTCTCTGCATTATAGTTACACTGCACATTGCCCTCAGACACAAAATCTCCACTGCTTCCAGCCTTCTTGTTGCAACATTCAGCACCCATATAAGAATGTTGATATAACTATACTCTCATACATTACCCTCTTTGCTTCCGTAAATAATGTTCTTTGTCTCCACAGACTCCTCAGTGCAGCACTCACCTTTTTTCCTCATCAATTCTATGATTCACCTCATCTTTCTTAGACCCATCTGCTGACAAGTCTATTCCCAAATGTCTGAGTACATTCACTTCTTCTATATTCCCTCCCTCCAATCTGATATCCAATCCTTCAGTACCTAAGTGAGATAAAAAAAAATTGCTAAAAATAGTTTTCATGTAAATATTTACAATGATATTATTTGCAATAATGTTGAAGGATCAGTTATGGAAGTAGAAGAGGGAATATAATTGTATAAATTCAAGGATTATGTGGATTAAAATAAGGGTCGGATGCAAAATGTGGGTCATAATAAGAGTGTATGCACCTGGAGAAGAGAGGAGTGTAGAGAGAGAGAGAGATTTTAGGAGATGTTAAGCAAGTGTGTAGGCACTTTTGAACCAAGTGAGAGAGTAATTGTGGTAGGGAACCTAAATGCTAAAGCAGGAGAAACATTTAAAGAGGGTGTTGTAGGTTAAGTTTTGGGTGCCAGGCATCAATGATAATGGGGCCCCTTCGATTGAATTTTGTATAGAAAGGAGTTTGGTTATAGATAATACATATTTTAAGAAAAAGAGCATAAATAAGCATACAAGATATGATGTAGGGCTTAATGACAGTAGTTTGTTGGACTACGTATTGGTAGATGAAAGACTGTTGGGTAGACTTCAAGATGTACATATTTTTAGAGGGGCCACAGATATATCAGATCACTTTTTAGTTCCTAGGTAGTAGGTTGGTAAACAGCAACCACCCAGGGGGGTACTACCATCCTGCCAAGTGAGTGTGAAACAAAAACCTGTAATTGTTTTACGTGATGGTAGGATTGCTGGTGTCCTTTTTTCTGTCTCATAAACATGCAAGATTTCAGGTACATCTTGTTACTTCTACTCACACTTAGGTCACTCTACACATACATGTACAAGCATATATATACACACCCCTCTGGGTTTTCTTCTATTTTCTTTCTAGTTCTTGTTCTTTTCCTCTTATCTCCATGGGGAAGTGGAACAGAATTCTTCCTCCGTATGCCATGCATGTTGTAAGAGGCAACTAAAATGCCGGGAGCAAGGGGCTAGTAACCCCTTCTCCTGTATATATTACTAAATGTAAAAGGAGAAACTTTCGTTTTTTCTTTTGGGCCACCCCGCCTTGGTGGGATACGGCCGATGTGTTGAAAGAAAGAAAGAAACATGCAAGATTTCAGGTACATCTTGTTACTTCTACTTGCACTTAGGTCACACTACACATACATGTACAAGCATATATATACACACCCCTCTGGGTTTTCTTCTATTTTCTTACTAGTTCTGGTTCTTGTTTATTTCCTCTTGTCTCCATGGGGAAGTGGAACAGAATTCTTCCTCCGTAAGCTATGCGTGTTGTAAGAGGCGACTAAAATACTGGGAGCAAGGGGCTAGTAACCCCTTCTCCGGTATAAATTACTAAATTTAAAAAGAGAAACTTTTGTTTTTCTTTTTGGGCCACCCCCGCATCGGTGGGATACGGTTGGTGTGTTGAAAGAAAGAAGAATACTTTTTAGTTGTAGCTACAGTGAGAGTAAAAGGTAGATAGGATACAAGGAAAATGGAAGCAGCAAGTAAGAGAGAGGTGAAGGTTTATAAGCTAAAAGAGGAGGCAGTTAAGGTAAAATATAAACAACTATTAGAGGATAGATGAGCTAGTGAGAGTATAGGCAGTGGGGTTGAAGATGTATGGGGTAGGTTTAAGAATGCAGTGTTAAAGTGTTTAGCAGAAGTTTGTGGTTACAGGAAAGTGGGTGCGGGAGGGAAGAAGAGCAATTGGTGTAATGATGATGTAAAGATAGAAAAAGTTAGCAGATGAAAGGTTTTTACAAAGTAGAAGTGATGCAAGGAGGGAGGAGTATATGGAAAGGAAAAGAGAGGTTAAAAGAGTGGTGAAGCAATGTAAAAAGAGAGCAAATGAGAGAGTGGGCGAAATGTTGAAAATAAGAAAAAGTTTTGGAACGAATGGATTTGACAGTTAAAAGTAGGAGAGGAGAGCTATTAATTGGAGAGTTAAAGGTATCAGGAAGATGGAGGGAATATTTTGAGGAATTGTTAAATGTTGATGAAGATAAGGAAGCTGTGATTTCATGTATAGGACAAGGAGGAATATCTTGTAGGAGTGAGAAGCTAGTTGTGAGTGTGGGGGAAGTTCGTGAGGCAGTGGGTAGAATGAGAGGGGGGTAAGGCAGCTGGGATTGATGGGATGAAGATAGAAATGTTAAAAGCAGGTGGGAATATAGTTCTGGAGTGGTTGGTGCTTTTATTTAATAAATGTATGGAAGAGGGTAAGGTACCTAGGAATTGGCACAGCATGCATAGTTCCTTTGTATAAAGGCAAAGGGGACAAAAGAGAGTGCAAAAAATTATAGGGGAATAAGTCCATTGAGGCAAAGAGGGGAATGTATAAGAGTATAGTTACACCAATCCTCTTATATGGGTGTGAAACATGGGTGGTGAATGTTGCAACAAAGAGAAGGCTGGAGGCAGTGGAGATTTCATGTCTGAGGGCAATGTGTGGTGTGAACATAATGCAGAGAATTTGTAGTTTGGAAATTAGGAGGAGGTGTGGGATTACTAAAACTATTATCCAGAGGGCTGAGGAGGGGTTGTTGAGGTGGTTCAGACATGTAGAGAGGATGGAACAAAATAGAATGACTTCGAGAGTGTATAAACTGTAGTGGAGGGAAGTAAAGGAGGTTTTGTGTGTGTGGGGCTTTGACTTCCAGCAAGCACGCGTAAGTGTGTTAGATAGGAGCGAATGGAGAAAGATGTTTTTTAGGACTTGACATGCTGTTGGAGTGTGAGCAAGGTAACATTTATGAAGGAAGTCAGGGAGACCAGCAGGCCAGACTTTAGTCATGGAGATGGGAAGTAGTGTCTGCACTCTGAAGGAGGGGTGTTAATATTGCAGTTTTATAACTGTAGTGTAAGTGCACCTCTGGCAAAACAGTGAAGGAGTGAATGTTGGTGAAAGTTTTTCTTTTTCAGGCCACCCTACCTTGGTGGGAAACAGTTGATGTGTTAATAATAAAATAAAATTTGCAATGATCATACCTACAGATCAGAGTTGGTAAGTAACAAACTGGTTCCAAAGTGACCTGATTGTAGGTTGGATAATCATAAGTTGGGGTCTACTGCATAGCAATCATCATTGTTGTATACTTGTATGCAAGGTAATGCATGACTTGCAGAAAAAATTATTAACTTATATTTACAGTAGTATTTAATATCTTGTTGATTTTGTACCTAGAATGTTATTTTCCTTATTCAGATACAGATACCAGTGAATACATTTCATGAAATTTATGTGTTAGCTTACATCTTTCCTGAATAGCTTAGCATAATATGAGCTTTGTAAAATACAGGATTACGTTTTTTAAAGTATGCACACACGGTCCCACACCTATGCCTGTAATGCTTCTATAAATAAAGAATAGTTGAAAAAAGGTGTAAAAAATTATAAGTTTGTCTTGATCTATTATTACCAAAATTCAATTCTTTAAATAAATAATACAAGTAAATATAGCAACCCCCTGTTTGTTGGCAAAGATGCAGTCCAGAGACAATGTTGAAAAATCTTGGTACCAATATACTAATTAAGTTATCTCTTAATGTATTCATGGCAACCCTGGTCTTTACTGGGGGTATTTTGCACTATCTGCCAAGCCTCTGACTATCATAGGGACTTAGTTATGTGTACAGATTTGTGACCACTCCCTTTAGAATTATCTAGGTGTAAATTGTTATGTATCTTTTTTCCCTACATTCCATGGAGAACAGTTCAAGGAATTTCAAGAATTTCCAGTGATTTAGGTCCTTGAATTTATAAGGGAAATGAAGGTTCTCGGTACATTCACCAGGTCGGCAATTTTTCCTGCCTTAATCCCTTAACCATTTGAGTGGCCTTCACATAGATCTACATTATTGATGCCAGGGCCCCTCACCCCCTGCCCCCACACGTAGATCTATGTTTCGAGCACAACTCCCTCAGATAAGCTCTGGGCAGTAAATTTTGGCCTAGATATAAGGGAATGCATCTGTGTGATTAACATTCACAGTACAAAAAAAAAATCCTACGTCACTTGGTGCATGATGGGAAAAGCAAGACTCTGACTCTCTATTTAGTTTAAAATTTGTTTAAAATAGCTACTTTGAAGTGTTTTTTAGGGTAGTTTTTATGGTTTTGTTGGTTATTTCTTGGTATCATTTGATAGAATGGAAGACATACATGTACTTCTGAAATTGAGAAGATTTTGGTTGGTTTCAGGACCAAAAGCAACTTGAAATTGGGTTCAAAATAATGGGAATGTTAGATTTTTGCAAATTTTCCTGAGGATGGGTGAGGCCCCCTACACTTTCAGGTCTGTTTTAACCCTTTCAGTGTCCGTCCCATAGATCTACGGCTTTACGTTCAGGGTACAAAGTGTAGATCTACGCCATGAGCTCAGCTCACTCTGATAAACTGTGAGTGGTAAATTTGGGCCTAGATATGAGAGAATACATCTATGTGGTATGTGTGCACCACATAAAATAAATCCTGCAGCACACTGTGTATAATGTGAGGAAAAAAACTGAGACAGTGATTTTCGATTAAAACCGATTTTGCAGTGTTTTTTCGTATGTTTTTTATAGTTGTATTTGCGATTTCTTGGTCTCATTTGATAGAATGGAAGACATATTACAGAAATAGAGATGATTTTGATTGGTTTTAGCACTGAAAATGGCTTGAAACTGAACTCAAAGTAGCAGAAATGTTAAATTTTTGCTGATATTCAAGAGTAAACAAACGACCTCACACGTCTAACACACGCCAGCTGGTGGGTCTAATATACATTCACAAATGTGGTGATGATATTTATACAATTATTACAACATTGCATAACAGTAAATCTTCTATATTTTGGTGTGAATAAAAATTCATTATGTGAATAAAAAAATCAAAATGAAATTCATTTGTAAAGCCTCAAAACATAACTAATGAACAGAGGAAATGTTAGTTTAGTGCCAGGAATACCTACATTGTTTATTCTGGACCCTATTTTGAAATTGGAATATTTTGAACTTTGTGTTAAATTGGCCAAATTACCAATTTCCGATCACTTTATTTTGTAGTTGAAACAGTTGGCTTGGCAATTTTTTGTGCTCAATCGATAGAATAGAAGGAATGCTAGTGAAATAGCTAAGAATTTGGTCGACTGGAATAATGTAATTGGCCTAAAATGGGAGTCAAAGTCGGCAAAATCGCCAATTTGTAAATATCGCTGACATATCAAAATTCGCGAGAGCATAATTTCGTCAATTTTCCATCAAATTTCGTACTTTTTGTTTTATTACCTTCAGAAAAAGATTCTCTACCATTTCATAAGAAAAAATAACAAATTTTTTTTTTAAATTCTTGGACACTGGTGCACCCTTTGAAATTTGGCCTCTCCAGAGGCCAAATTTCCAAACAGCCGTTTGGAACGAGGAAAGTTCGATATTTGAGGTTACACTGTACTTGCAACATCTGCTACATTGCTCCCCTATCCACTTTATCATATGCCTTTTCTAAATCCATAAATGCAATGAAAACTTCCCTACCTTTATCTAAATACTGTTCATATATATGCTTAAATGTAAACACTTGATCTACACATCCCCTACCCACTCTAAAACCTCCTTGCTCATCCTCAATCCTACATTCTGTCTTGCCTGTAATTCTTTCAATAATAACCTTACCATACACTTTTCCTAGTATACTCAGTAATTTTTTTTTTTTTCAACAAACCGGCCGTATCCCACCAAGGCAGGGTGGCCCAAAAAGAAAAACGAAAGTTTCTCTTTTTAAATTTAGTAATTTATGCAGGAGAAGGGGTTTCTAGCCCCTTGCTCCCAGCATTTTAGTCGCCTCTTACAACATGCATGGCTTATGGAGGAAGAATTCTGTTCCACTTCCCTATGGAGATAAGAGGAAATAAACAAGAACAAGAACTAGAAAGAAAATAGAAGAAAAGCCATAGGGGTGTGTATATATATGCTTGTACATGTATATGTAGTGTGATCTAAACTCAGTAAACTTATTCCTCTATAATTTCAGCCCTTTCCCTTTATTTAAAATAAAGGAATTATACATGCTCTCTGCCAATCCCTAGGTACCTTCCTCTCTTTCATACATTTATTAAACAAAAATACCAACCACTCCAACAGTATATTCCCCCCTGCTTTTAACATTTCTGTCCTGATCCCGTCAGTTCCAGCTGCTTTACGCCCTTTCATGTTATGTAATGCCTCACGCACCTCCCCCACACTCACATCCTGCTCTTCTTCACTCCACTGGCCAGTGAATGAAATTACCGCCTCCCTCTCTTCGTTGACATTTAACCCTTTGAGGTTCCGTCCTGTAGATCTACGGCTTTACGTTCAGGGTCCAAACCGTAGATCTACGTCATGAGCTCAGCTCACTCTGATAAACTGTGAGTGGTACATTTGGGCCTAGATATGAGAGAATACATCTATGTGGTATGTGTGCACCACATAAAACAGATCCTGTAGCACGCTGTGTATAATGAGAGAAAAAAACTGAAATCATGATTTTTCGATTAAAACAGCGAAATTTGCAGTGGCTTTTCGTATGTTTTTTATAGTTGTATTTGCGATTTCTTGGTCTCATTTGATAGAATGGAAGACATATTACAGAAATAGAGATGATTTTGATTGGTTTTCACACTGGAAATGGCTTGAAACTGAGCTCAAAGTAGCAGAAATGTTAAATTTTTGCCGATATTCAAGAGTAAACAAACGACCTCACACGTCTAATACACGCCAGCTGGTGGGTCTAATATGCATTCACAAATATGGTGATGATATTTATACAATTATTCCAGTATTGCATAACAGTAAATCTTCTATTTTTTGGTGTGAATAAAAATTCATTGTGAATAAAAAATCAAAATGGAATTTATTTGTAAAGCCTCAAAACGTAACTAATGAACAGAGGAAATGTTAGTTTAGTTCCAGGAATACCTACATTGTTTATTCTGGACCCTATTTTGAAATTGGAATATTTTGAACTTTGTGTTAAATTGGCCAAACTAGCAATTTCCGATCACTTTAATTTGTAGTTGAAACAGGTGACTTGGCGATTTCTTGTGCTCAATCGATAGAATAGAAGTAATACTAGTGAAATAGCTAAGAATTTGGTTGACTGGAATAATGTAATTGGCCTAAAATGGGAGTCAAAGTCGGCAAAATCGCCGATTCGTAAATATCGCTGACACATCAAAATTCGCGAGAGCATAATTTCGTCAATTTTCCATCAAATTTCGTACTTTTTGTTTTATTACCTTCACAAAAAGATTCTCTACCATTTCATAAGAAAAAATAACAATTTTTTTTTTTTTTAAATTCTTGGACACTGGGGCACCACTTCAGATTTGGGCCTTGGACCCTGAAGGGGTTAAAAGTTCCTCAAAATATTCCCGCCATCTACCCAATACCTCCATCTCCCCATCTACTAACTCCCCTACTCTGTTTTTAACTGACAAATCCATTTGTTCCCTAGGCTTCCTTGACTTGTTTATCTCCAAAAAATTTCTTATGTAATGCCTCATGCACCTCCCTCACACTCACATCCTGCTCTTCTTCACTCCTAAAAGATGCTATACCTCCCTGGCCAGTGCATAAAATTACCGCCTCCCTTTCTTCGTCGACATTTAAAAGTTCCTCAAAATATTCCCGCCATCTGCCCAATACCTCCATCCTCCCATCTACTAACTCCCCTACTCTGTTTTTAACAGACAAATCCATTTGTTCCCTAGGCTTCTTTGACTTGTTTTATCTCACTCCAAAATTTTTCTCATTTTCATCAAAATTTCTTGACAGTGCCTCTCCCACTCTATCATCTGCTCTTCTTATAACACTTCTGCTCTGTAAAAACCTCTCTTAAGCTACCTTTTTCTCTTTTATCACACCCTTTACTTCATCATTCTACCAATCACTCCTCTTTCCTCCTGCACCCACCCTCCTATAGCCACTAACTTCTGCCCCACATTCTAATGCTGCACTTTTAAAACTATTCCAACCCTCTGCAACCCCTCCCCCCACTACTCATACTTGCACTAGCCCACCTTTCTGCCAATAGTTGCTTATATCTCACCCGAACTTCTTCCTCCCTTAGTTTATACACTCTCACCTCTCTCTTACTTGTTATTGCCATTTTCATTTTGTCCCATCTACCTCTTACTCTAACTGTAGCTACAACTAAATGATGATCCGATATATCAGTTGCCCCTCTATAACATGTACATCCTGAAGCCTACCCATCGACGTTTTATCCACCAATATATAATCAACAAACTACTATCATTACGTGCTATATCATACCTTGTATATTTATTTATCCACTTTTTCATAAAATATGTATTACTTATTACCAAACCTCTTTCTACACATAGCTTAATTAAAGGCTTCCCATTTTCATTTACCCCTGGCACCCCAAATTTACCTACTACTCCCTCCACGACATTTTTACCCACTTTAGCATTGAAATCTTCAACCACAAGTACTTTCACACTTGGTTCAAAACTCCCCACACACTCAACAATTCTCAAAACCTCTCTTTCTCCTCTACACTTCTCTCTTCTCCAGGTGCATATATGCTTACTATTAAGCACATTTCACATCCAACCTTTATTTTACTCCACATAATCCTTGAATTAATACATTTATAGTCATTCTTTTCTTGCCATAGCTTATCCTTCAACATTACTGCTACTCCTTCTTTAGCTCTAACTCTATTTGAAACCCCTGACCTAATCCCATTTACTTCTCTCCACTGAAACTCTTCCACTCCCTTCAGCTTTGTTTTACTTAAAGCCAGGTCATCCAGCTTCTTCTCATTCATAGCATCCACAATCTTCTCTTTCTTATCATTCACACAACATTCATGTGCATTCAGACATCCAACTTTGACAATTTTCTTCTTCTTCTTTTTAGTAATCTTTACAAGAAAAGGGATTGCTAGCCCATTGTTCCTGGCATTTTAGTTGACTTTTACAACACGCATGGCTTACAGAGGAATGATTCTTATTCCACTTCCCCATGGATATAAAAGGAAAAGTAATACAACCAAGAATTTTTTTTTTTTTTTTTTTTTTTAACAAGTTGGCTGTCTCCCACTGAGGCAGGGTGACCCAAAATGAAAGAAAATCCCCAAAAAGAAAATACTTTCATCATCATTCAACACTTTCACCTCACTCACACATAATCACTGTTTTTGCAGAGGTGCTCAGAATACAACAGTTTAGAAGTATATACAGGTACTATCCAACTTACGACTGAGTTCGGTTCAGAGAAACCGGTCGTAAGTCGAAATGGACGTAAGTCGAACTTTATTACTGAATATGAACGTCACAGTTTTGTAATGACTTTATCTTATTGTTTTATTTTGGTATTTCATGTTTTACTTTACTTTTTATGCAGTTAGTACTGTATTTTATACAGTAAGGTTTAGGATAAGCACTGTGTACATCACAAATAAGTTGTTTATTTCCCAGAAATTTGGCATAAAAAGCACGGTCGTAAGTCGAGTGGTCGTATGTCGAGCAGGTCATAAGTCGGATGGTAGGTGTATGTATAAGGATACACAACATATCCCTCCAAACTGCTAACATCCCGAAACCCCTCCTTTAGAGTACAGGCATTGTACTTCCCATTTCCAGGACTCAAGTCCAGCTATATAAAAATAACTGGTTTCCCTGAATCCCTTCACTAAATATTACCCTGCTCACACTCCAACAGATCGTCAGGTCCCAAATACCATTCGTCTCCATTCACTCCTATCGAACATGCTCGTGCACACCTGCTGGAAGTCCAAGTCCCTCGCCTACAAAACCTCCCTTACCCCTTCCGTCCAACCTTTTCGAGGACGACCCCTAACCCGCCTTCCTTCCCCTACAGATTTAAATGCTCTCCATGTCATTCTACTTTGATCCATTCTCTCTAAATGACCAAACCACCTCAACAACCCTTCTTCAGCCCTCTGACTAATACTTTTATTAACTCCACGCCTACTCCTAATTTCCACACTCCGAATTTTCTGCATAATACAGTGGACCCCCGCATAGCGACTTTAATCCGTGCAAGAGGGCTCATTGTTATGCGAAATGATCGGTATGCGAATGAATTTTCCCCATAAGAAATAATGGAAATCAAATTAATCCGTGCAAGACACCCAAAAGTATGAAAAAAAAAAAATTTACCACATGAAATGTTAATTTTAATACACACAAACTGAAAAAGGCATGCACAATTACATGACACTTACTTTTATTGAAGATCTGGTGATGATTGATGGGATGGGAGGAGGGGAGAGAGAGTGTTAGTGTTTAGAAGGGGAATCCCCTTCCATTAAGACTTGAGGTGTCGAGTCCTTTTCTGGGGTTACTTCCCTTCTTCTTTTAATGCCACTAGGACCAGCTTCAGAGTCACTGGACTTCTTTCGCACAACATATCTGTCCATAGTGGCCTGTACCTCTCGTTCCTTTATGACTTCCCTAAAGTGTTTCACAACATTGTCAGTGTACAGGTTGCCAACACGGCTTGCAATAGCTGTGTGAGGGTGATTTTCATCCATGAAGGTTTGCACTTCAAGCCACTTTGCACAGATTTCCTTAATCTTTGTAGTAGGCAACTTTTTCAATTTCTCTCTCCCCTCCTCTGAACCAGTTTCCTCAGGTCTGGCCTCTTGCTGTTGAAGTTGATCTATCAGCTCATCAGTGGTTAGTTCTTCATTGTCCTCCTCCACCAACTCTTCCACATCCTCCCCACTAACCTCCAACCCCAAGGACTTTCCCAATGCCACAATGGATTCCTCAACTGGCATAATCCTCTTAGGGTTAGCCTCAAACCCTTCAAAATCCCTTTTGTCTACACATTCTGGCCACAGTTTCTTCCAAGCAGAGTTCAAGGTCTTCTTAGTCACTCCCTCCCAAGCCTTACCTATAAGGTTTACACAATTGAGGATATTAAAGTGCTCTCTCCAAAACTCTCTTAGAGTCAGTTGAGTTTCTGAGGTCACTACAAAGCACCTTTCAAACAGAGCTTTTGTGTACAGTTTTTTGAAGTTTGCAATAACCTGCTGGTCCATGGGCTGCAGGAGAGGAGTGGTATTAGGAGGCAAAAACTTCACCTTAATGAATTTCATGTCCCCATAAAGTCGCTCTGATACATCTGTAGGATGACCAGGGGCATTGTCTAACACCACGAGGCACTTAAGTTCTAATTTCTTTTCAGTTAGGTAATCTTTCACATTGGGGGCAAATGCATGGTGTAACCAGTCATAGAAAAAGTCCCTAGTGACCCATGCCTTACTGTTTGCCCTCCGCAGCACACACAAATTCTCCTTGAGGACATTCTTTTGCCTGAACAGTCTGGGAGTTTCAGAGTGATACACTAATAAAGGCTTTACTTTGCAATCACCAGTAGCATTGGAACACATCAACAAAGTAAGCCTGTCTTTCATAGGCTTATGTCCTGGGAGTGCCTTTTCCTCCTGAGTAATGTAGGTCCTGCTTGGCATTTTCTTCCAAAACAGGCCTGTTTCATCACAATTAAACACTTGTTCAGGTTTCAGTCCTTCACTGTCTATGTACTCCTTGAATTCCTGCACATATTTTTCAGCTGCTTTGTGGTCCGAACTGGCAGCCTCACCATGCCTTATCACACTATGTATGCCACTACGCTTCTTAAATCTCTCAAACCAACCTTTGCTGGCCTTAAATTCACTCACATCATCACTAGTTGCAGGCATTTTTTTAATTAAATCCTCATGCAACTTCCTAGCCTTTTCGCTTATGATCGCTTGAGAGACGCTATCTCCTGCTAGCTGTTTTTCATTTATCCACACCAATAAGAGTCTCTCAACATCTTCCATCACTTGCGATCTCTGTTTCGAAAACACAGTTAAACCTTTGGCAAGAACAGCTTCCTTGATTGCCTTTCTGTTGCCCACAATAGTAGCGATGGTTGATTTGGGTTTCTTGTACAACCTGGCCAGGTCGACGACACGCACTCCACTTTCATACTTATCAATGATCTCTTTCTTCATCTCTATAGTAATTCTCACCCTTATTGCTGTAGGGTTGGCACTAGAAGCTTTCTTGGGGCCCATGGTCACTTATTTGGCAGATAAAATCACCAGAAACACTGTAATAATACGAAATGTTCCGATTGTATGCTTGGATGTTACCGCGGAGGCTGGCTGGTAAACAATGCCACCGGCGGCACATGTGAGGCTGGCTAAGGGTGCACATTGGACGCGTCTCGGACGAAGAGCAGTGAGCGGGTTTTTGAGCGGTATGCGAGGCAAAATTTTTGCGATAAAAGCGAGCGGTATGCGGATTGTACGTTATGTGATGGCGACGGTATGCAGGGCTCCACTGTACTATTTACACCACACATTGCCCTTAGACAGGACATCTCCACTGCCTCCAACCGCCTCCTCGCTGCAGCATTTACAACCCAAGCTTCACACCCATGTAAGAGTGTTGGTACTACGATATGTTCATACATACCCATCTTTGCCTCCATAGATAACATTTTTTGTCTCCACATATACCTCAGTGCACCACTCACCTTTTTTCCTTCATCAGTTGTATGATTAACCTCATCCTTCGTAAATCCATCTGCTGACACGTCAACTCCCTAATATCTGAAAACATTCACTTCTTCCATACTCCTCCTCCCCAGTTTGATATCCAATTTTTCTTTATCTAAATCATTTGATACCCTCATCACCTTATTCTTTTCTATGTTCACTTTCAACTTTCTACCTTTACACATACTCCCAAATTCATCCACTAATCTTTGCAGTTTTTCTTTATAATCTCCCATAAGCACAGTATCATCAGCAAAAAATAACTGTGTCACTTCCCATTTTGTGTTTGATTCCTCATAATTTAATCCCACCCCTCTCCCGAACACCCTAGCATTTACTTCTTTTATAACCTCATCTATAAATATATTAAACAACCATGGTGGCATTACACATCCCTGTCTAAGGCCTACTTTTACCGGGACGTAGTCTCCCTCTCTTCTACACACCCTAACCTGAGCCTCACTATCCTCATAAAAACTCTTTACAGCATTTAGTAATTTATGACCTATTCCACATACTTGCAACATTTGCCACATTGCTCCTCTATCCACTCAATCATATGCCTTTTCTAAATCCATAAATGCAATAAAAACTTCCCTACCTTTATCTAAATACTGTTCACATATATGCTTCAATGTAAACATTTGATCTACACATCCCCTACCCACTCTAAAATAAACGTGTAAGTAGAATTAGCAAGACGTACCTGTAATCTTGCATATTTACGAGACAGACAAAAGACACCAGCAATCCTACCATCATGTAAAACAATTACAGGCTCTCATTTTACACTCATTTTGCAGGATGGTAGTACCTCCCTGGGTGGTTGCTGTCTACCAACCTACTACCTATAATTCTTTCTTTCAACAATCCGGCTGTATCCCACCGGGGCAGGGTGGCCCAAAAAGAAAAACAAAAGTTTCTCTTTTTAAATTTAGCAATTTATACAGGAGAAGGGGTTACTAGCCCCTTGCTCCCAGCATTTTAGTCTCCTCTTACAACACGCATAGCTTACGGAGGAAGAATTCTGTTCCACTTCCCCATGGAGATAAGATGAAATAAACAAGAACAAGAACTAGAAAGAAAATAGAAGAAAAGCCACAGGGGTGTGTATATATATGCTTGTACATGTATGTGTAGTGAGACCTAGGTGTAAGTAGAAGTAGGAAGACATACCTGAAATCTTGCATGTTTCTTTCTTTCAACACACCGACCGTATCCCACCGAGGCAGGATGGCCCAAAAGGAAAAAACGAAAGTTTCTCCTTTTACATTTAGTAATGTATACAGGAGAAGGGGTTACTAGCCCCTTGCTCCCGGCATTTTAGTCGTCTCTTACAACATGCATGGCTTACGGAGAAAGAATTCTATTCCACTTCCCCATGGAGATAAGAGGAAATAAAAAAGAACAAGAACTAGAAAGAAAATAGAAGAAAACCCAGAGGGGTGTGTGTGTGTGTGTATATATATGCTTGTACATGTATGTGTAGTGTGACCTAAGTGCAAGTAGTAGTAGCAAGACGTACCTGAAATCTTGCATGTTTATGAGACAGAAAAAAGGACACCAGCAATCCTGCCATCATGTACCTATAATTATGTTTACTATAATATAATAATTATCCTGGGATAACCCACTATAGTCAAATAGGGTGACTTTTTTCTTGTTTTGAGAAGTATTATATCTTGCAACAAATGTTACATCATAAGTATTCCTTACACATAGTATTAGCAGACCAAAACAGTAAAACAAAAAAAGTAAAAATTTATACTGTACGTATATTGCAAGTGGAGCAATATTGGGCCATGCATTTGCTCCTTGTTTGAAGTACTAAAATACCTTGAAACACATCTAATATAACAAGAAACTATTATATATAGTATTAGACAATAAAAACAAAAAATTGAAAACAGTCATAGCTTGGATTCAGTAAATTATAAAATATAATTTACTCTTAAATGACAAAAATTGCTTTCTTAATAATGTAATTTTTTATTTGCAGGCTTGTCAGAACTTGGTCCAGAAGTTACTAAAGTGTTTGTTATGCCAAAATTGAAGGCCTTGAGTGACAAGATCGAGCAGTGTATGGAAGGAATGAATGCATATGATAAAAATGCTGCGTCCCACATCAAAGGACTGTTGCTGGTAAGAGGGATAAATATTCCTTACTTCCTTTAATATCTTGCCCCATTTTTACCTCTCATCCCCTCCACCCTCCTTTTCAATATACAGTAGGGCCCCGCTTTACAGCATTTCGCCTTACGGCATTCCACTAATACAGAAATTTCAAATTGTGATTAAAACTCAATATATGGCTCCCCCCACCTGACTTTCTAATATGGTCTCTGCACCCCACCCGGTTTGTTTACGTTCTCCGTGAGCTCTCTAAGCTCCACATTTCTCCATTATGTCTGGAAACTTTCCAAAATTTCCAGTGTTTTTAAAGTTATTTCATGTTTCATATATACTCGGGTAATTATACTTATGTGCACCTGTACCTAAATAAACTTCCACACTGTGCTGGCATGCAGGTATACATTAAGAGTGGTATACATGCAGGTAATCACTAAGAGTGTCTTAGTCTTGGGGACACCATATTAATAATGATAATAATAATAATAATACGCAATAATAATCACTCTGAGGCGCATTAAAGGTCATATATTACATTAATATAAACATTTTCATTAATCCATCTATGATTTTTTTCAAAATTTTACAGTAGACCATTATATTACACAGATTTATTCGCCACATTTTGGTATTGCACTATTCAAAAATTGTGGCACAATTTTATACAACACTTCATAAAAATTAACTTAACACAGTTCCGTTTGCGGGCATGGAAAAAATTTCCCCAGTGAAGGCTGCCGCCTGGCTGTGGGTGAGACCATTGTGTCAGTGGGGGAAGACCTACTGCCATCCCCTGCCACCACCAACACTCCCAACACCCCCATCCCAGCCTTCATGAACACGTGTCCAGTACAATTCTCGCCTAGGAGCTGTGTTTGTAAATTGTGTTTTGATCTTTTAATTGCCAAATCTTGTATCTGCCAAGCATTCATGGCACCCAGTAGGCATATGAGTGTTGCTGAAAGTGGCAAGAAAAGATACATGCATTTAAGTCTTGTAGTCATGAGGAAAATAGAGATAGATAAGAGATAGCCTGTGGCCTTAATGAAGCGTCAGTTTGTACAGTTAAAAAGAATGAAATAAATATATGAATTTGTGTGATGAATAACTGGCTGACTGACGTGACTGACTTAACTTTATCTAAATCATTTGATACCCTTATCACCTTACTCTTTTCTATGTTCACTTTCAACTTTCTACCTTTACACACACTCCCAAACTCATCCACTAACCTTTGCAATTTTTCTTTAGAATCTCCCATAAGCACAGTATCATCAGCAAAAAGTAACTGTGTCAATTCCCATTTTGTATTTGATTCCCAATAATTATTATTATAATTATTATTATTATTATTATTATTATTATTATTATTATTATTATTATTATTATTATTATTAGCAGTAGCAGAAATGTTTGATTCTTTGCTGTGTTCAGGAGTAAACATTTGATGTTACCATCCAATACCTGTCCGAATAGCCATTCCAATATGCAGTCATGAATGGGTTTACATTATTTATACTGCAGTTTAAATAGCAAATAATAAACAAACAAAACACTCACCACACAGTGGTGGGAGGGCTGGCTGCCAGTTGCGGGGGTCGGAGGGAGGGTAGTAGGAACTCGCAGGTGGCGGGAAACTTAAATATGATTTGGCGGCTGGGAATTTAGCAGTTGGGAATTCGCGAATGTGTGCAGCCCATGAAAGTTGAAAACGCGAATGTTGAGGGAGACCTGTATATTCTGTTAATACTTTTAGGTGTCTGAAATGGATTAATTGGATTTCCATTATTTCTTATGGGTTTAGTTTAGTTTAATATGTTTATTATGCACCCCATACCCATCCTGTGGGCAGTAGTCAAAAGATTACAGAGGTACATAATTGGTCCAAGGACTGGACTCCAAAGTTTTGATAGCTGAGCAAGTTACAGAGGTAATGAACTCACAATTTACAAAGGTAATGAACTCACAATTTACAAAGGTAATGAACTCCAGGTAGGTCTGGTCACAGTCATGACAAGTTACAAAGGTATTTACAGATTACAGAGGTACGTAATGGGTCCAGTGACTGGGCCCCCAAAGTTTTGATAGCTGAACTAGGTACAAAGGTAATGAATTCTGTAAGAATGGTTACTTACATTTATACATGGCTACAATCATGAACAAATTATAGTGTAATGAGCAATTCACACTTCCACACCCGGTCACAACTGTAATGAGTTATTGGTGCAAATATTGATTGTTGAGTCACACACACACACACACACACACACACACACACACACACACACACACACAAACACACACACACACACACACACACACACACACACACACACACACACACACACACACTCACACACACACTCTCACACACACACACACACACACTCTCTCACACACACACACACACACACACTCTCTCACACACTCACACACACACACACGCAACCACAAATAGGTGAGTACACAGTCGTGAATTTCACCATTCAGCAGACTTTCTGGAACGGATTAATCATGACATTCGAGGGTCCACTCTAATTGTATAAATAATGTCAACCCATTCGTGACTGTGTATGAGACTAGCCAAGTGGACACTTATTGAACAGTGACATCATTTGTTTACCCTTGAACATCGCCAAAGAATCGAACATTTCCGCTACTTTGAGCTCAATTTCAAGGTACTTTTCATTGTGAAAGCAATCAAAATCATATCTATTTCTGTAATATATCTTCCATTCTATCAAATGAGACCAAAAAAACGAGAATACAACCATAAAAACCACATGAAAATATATCGCTAAGGGGTGGCTAATGGCTGAGACATGAACTCCATTATTTATGTCCGATTTCTTTCAATTTTGGTGTACATTAAGAAGCATCTTTCCATCATACATTGCCCAAGTTTCAGTAAGATAGTCCAACAAACAGCTGAGATCCAATTCCCTAGATCAAGAGCAAGTGCCCCTCACCAGCATCAAGGAACCTCCCTTGAGGCCCGTTTGCATCTGGAAGCAAAAAATCGACCGAGCGACTGCTCATATCTTTAAAAACTTGCACGTTGAGGCACTTGTACGTGGAGGTTCCACTGTACTGTGTGTGTATTTTACTTTTTATTGTTCTTAATGTCTAGTTCTATTGCTAACTTAATATATGTTAGTGTAAACTTGTTATCTGGCATTTATGTGCATTTATAAATGGAAAAAATGGCGCTCTTCTTTCCGGCGATGTCTGGTTTCCGGCGTTAGCCTGGAACCTAACCTGCTGTATAAGTGGGGCCTTACTATACTGTATTTTTATTGGCCTTATAGTGAATATGCTTGCAACACATCTTCACGAATAAAAACAGAGTCATGAATGTACGGCGTAAATTTACACACAAATTCTAGGACTTCCAAAATGGCCACAATCAATCTGGTCTGGGCCATAGGTGTGTGCAATATAAAAAAATTGGGTTGTATGCAGGCATTGTGAGAGCCAGAAAATGGCATTTTCTTAGTATTACTGAACAATAAATAGAAGTCACATACAGTAAGAAAACAGAAAAATGGGTCACTGTAAATATATATACGGTGGACATTCATGTAACTAAAAATCAAAGAAGGAAATTTTTAAATTAGGGTGTTTGAGTGTACAGTGGAACCTCAAAAATCGAACTGCTCCCAACACAACCAATTATGTAAGTGTATTTTTGTAAGTGCTTTTATAAGTGCATTTTTGAGGGTCTGAAATGGACTAATCTAGTTTACATTATTCCTCTTGGGAATAAATTCATTCGGTAAAGGCACTCGAACAGCCTTCTGGACCAAAGAAAGTTCGATATTTGAGGTTCCACTGTACTTGGGTGTAGTACAGATAAGAAAGAATTGATTGTTAATGTTATGAATGAGAAGAAACTAGATGTTTTAGCACTGAGATAAATGTAAAGGGCAGGAGAATTTCAGTGGGAAGGGGTAATGGGATTAAATCCAGTGTGTCTAGAGAGAATCAGAACTTAGGAAGGTACATATAGCAGTAATAATAAGTGACCATTAATGGAAAGAAAAGAAAAAGGATTATAAGTATTTCAATCCAAGGATTATGAGTTAAAATAAAGGTTGGATGTGAGAAGTGGATTATAGTAAGTATGTATGCACCTAGGGGTGAGAGAATGAGTGGGTGAGTGAAAGGGGAGAGGGATAGAGTCCTGGAGGTGTAAAGGGCAATGCCTGCACTCATGAAGTGGAGTGGGGATGTTGCTGTCATTGGTTCATCAGAATTGCAATATCAGCACACTTAAGGTGTTTCTGCCCTACTTGTAATTACATGTAATTTTTTTCAGACTATTTAAATCTGTATATCTTATCCCAAATATTATCATCCAACAGAAAACTGTTGCACCAGTTCTCAAAACACTACGCAACCCTCCTGATACTGTGGCTGATTATAAGGCTGAGTATGGGTATCTGGGTCCCCAGCTGCAGGTGGCTGTGGTGAAAGCACGTCAAGCCCCACCTCCCACTGCAACTACACTCACTGCCCCCATAAGGGCCATCACACCTACCACAACTCGCATTATACAGCAAGGTTAGAAACTGCCTCAGCTCTTCTGGAACTGTGGAGGCATATACAGCCTCTCCTCACTTAATAACGGAGCTCTGTTCTTAAGATCATGTCGGTAAATGAATTTGTCGCTGAGTGAGGAGCATGCTCTAATGGCAGTGGGTTTGTGTCAACCACCCTTGATATTGTTTTAATGTCACCTTTGCACCATTTTTAACATTTCTGGTATATTTTTAAATGTTTATACAGCAGTGTACTCTATATTGTAATAAACAGAATAGACGAAATCATCTCTAATATACATTATTTAGGTATGCATAGTGATCAGAGAGCCCATCGTAAGTCCGAGTCATCGGCAAACGAGTATGTCAATAAGTGACTAGAGGCTGTAGTCCCGCAAAAAATCACCTTCCGTTTCAGTGTTTTAAGTATTTTCATTTTTGCATTCAGAATTTTCTGTGTACTATCCCTTTTTTTTTCATCACAAATGTTTTCATTTGCTCAGTACATATTCTGTTCTTTATCTACTGCCTGTCATTATAATTATCGCTGTTCTCACCTTCATCAAACACCATTTCTCCATCACCTTCCTCCTCACCATATCCTGCCCCTTCATGTATATCACCACCTCTTTGAGCATAAATTACCCTATTCTTAATGACTAACAATTTGGGTCATAGCTCTTCCTTAATAATTTAATCTCATTTTCTTTTTTGGTGACTAAACTAAATTTTCAATTCCTAGTTCCCCATGTTTCATCACTCACATGATCGCCATGCCACAAGTGACAACACTACGTGACTGTATTATGGCATAACCATTTGAGAGCAATGTAGTGGTGTCAATATTATACAGAAAATTTGGGGTGTAGGATGAAGAAGACTGTGTGGAGTCCTAAGGGGCTAATTTTCATCTTGTTGGTATTGTATACCATTTATTGGGAAAATGGAGGGAATATTTTGAGGAATTGTTAAATGTTGATGAAGTTAGGGAAGCTGTGATTTCGTGTATAGGGCAAGGAGGAATAACATCTTGTAGGAGTGAGGAAGAGCCAGTTGTGAGTGTGGGGGAAGTTCGTGAGGCAGTAGGTAAAATGAAAGGGTTACGGTAAGGCAGCCGGGATTGATGGGATAAAGGTAGAAATGTTAAAAGCAGGTGGGGATATAGTTTTGGAGTGGTTGGTGCAATTATTTATTAAATGTATGGAAGAGGGTAAGGTACCTAGGGATTGGCAGAGAGCATGCATAGTTCCTTTGTATAAAGGCAAAGGGGACAAAAGAGAGTGCAAAAATTATAGGGGGATAAGTCTGTTGAGTATACCTGGTAAAGTGTATGGTAGAGTTATTATTGAAAGAATTAAGAGTAAGACGGAAAATAGGATAGCAGATGAGCAAGGAGGCTTTAGGAAAGGTAGGGGGTGTGTGGACCAGGTGTTTACAGTGAAACATATAAGTGAACAGTATTTAGATAAGGCTAAAGAGATCTTTGTGGCATTTATGGATTTGGAAAAGGCGTCTGACAGGGTGGATAGGGGGGCAATGTGGCAGATGTTGCAGGTGTATGGTGTAGGAGGTAGGTTACTGAAAGCAGTGAAGAGTTTTTACGAGGATAGTGAGGCTCAAGTTAGAGTATGTAGGAAAGAGGGAAATTATTTCCCAGTAAAAGTAGGCCTTAGACAAGGATGTGTGATGTCACCGTGGTTATTTAATATATTTATAGATGGGGTTGTAAGAGAAGTAAATGCGAGGGTCTTGGCAAGAGGCGTGGAGTTAAAAGATAAAGAATCACACATAAAGTGGGAGTTGTCACAGTTGCTCTTTGCTGATGACACTGTGCTCTTTGGAGATTCTGAAGAGAAGTTGCAGAGATTGGTGGATGAATTTGGTAGGGTATGCAAAAGAAGAAAATTAAAAGTGAATACAGGAAAGAGTAAGGTTATGAGGATAACAAAAAGATTAGGTGATGAAAGATTGGATATCAGATTGGAGGGAGAGAGTATGGAGGAGGTGAATGTATTCAGATATTTGGGAGTGGACGTGTCAGCGGATGGGTCTATGAAAGATGAGGTGAATCATAGAATTGATGAGGGGAAAAGGGTGAGTGGTGCACTTAGGAGTCTGTGGAGACAAAGAACTTTGTCCTTGGAGGCAAAGAAGGGAATGTATGAGAGTATAGTTTTACCAACGCTCTTATATGAGTGTGAAGCATGGGTGATGAATGTTGCAGTGAGGAGAAGGCTGGAGGCAGTTGAGATGTCATGTCTGAGGGCAATGTGTGGTGTGAATATAATGCAGAGAATTCGTAGTTTGGAAGTTAGGAGGAGGTGCGGGATTACCAAAACTGTTGTCCAGAGGGCTGAGGAAGGGTTGTTGAGGTGGTTTGGACATGTAGAGAGAATGGAGCGAAACAGAATGACTTCAAGAGTGTATCAGTCTGTAGTGGAAGGAAGGCGGGGTAGGGGTCGGCCTAGGAAAGGTTGGAGGGAGGGGGTAAAGGAGGTTTTGTGTGCGAGGGGCTTGGACTTCCAGCAGGCATGCGTGAGCATGTTTGATAGGAGTGAATGGAGACAAATGGTTTTTAATACTTGACATGCTGTTGGAGTGTGAGCAAAGTAACATTTATGAAGGGGTTCAGGGAAACCGGCAGGCCGGACTTGAGTCCTGGAGATGGGAAGTACAGTGCCTGCACTCTGAAGGAGGGGTGTTAATGTTGCAGTTTAAAAACTGTAGTGTAAAGCACCCTTCTGGCAAGACAGTGATGGAGTGAATGAGTTTGAAAGTTTTCCTTTTTTGGGCCACCCTGCCTTGGTGGGAATCTGCCAGTGTGTTAATAAAAAAAAATCATGTACATGTCCATTTTTGTTTTCATTGCAATGGCCTGGCACTTCTTAGCATTACCACCTGCATCACCACTGCTCTTGTACTTAACACCAGACATATTGGAGGTATAATAATCACAAATAACGCTGAATTTGTGGAGAGAGCACAAGCACGTGTATGAACAATACCGCTAGAGTAATCTACTATGTATTGTTTACACCTCGGCGCTTCCCACAAATTGTTCGTATTATCGAAAGTTCACAACACAAATGTTCGCATGTAGGGAAGTCTCAGTACTAGTACACTGGACACAGTTAATATGTCAAAAGCAATAGCTACAGTCTCAGATGTCTTATCATAATTGAAAGTGTAGAAAAACCTCAGTGGACTAATAGGGTGGAGAGGGTGTCTGGTAAATCCAAATAACATTACAGAAATGGACAGTATTGTACCAAGCTGAATTTTGTTTGTTGTTTCTGTTATTTGTCCACTATTTGCCTTAACAGTAATGCACAGTTCTCTACCTAGTGGATTTTGTCCTTTGTTTTCAAAATCAATTTACTCTACAGATTTTATCCAGTGTTTCTTAAATTTGCTATATGAAGATCCATTAAATCAAGGTTTTACTGTAGTTTGTTATATCTCTTAGCTATAGAAATATGTCAAAGCATCACCAGAAGATCCTCTCCAAAGCACCTTAAGTGTCCCTTCTGCTCTAAACAAATTGCTGCACACATTTATTCATATATAGTATTTCAGTGTCTTCCCTCTCATCTTAGGCCAACAGTATTTCATTCTAGTCTGTCTGACATTGCATCCCTTGCCAGGATGAGCAACATCAGGTGCATCATGTATCAGTTTGATAATATTAGGTACCAAGACCTTCATGACTTCTGACCAGTGTCTGCAAACTTAGCCACTCAGCACAATTCTCTCAGTGACACAGGAGACGTTCAACAAATTAGGTTCCTCTTTTGTTAGGAGCTTAATCACAGGTGACCAAGTTGGATCTTCACATTGGACTTTCTCAATATCCTTAACAGTGAGAGGAGACTGTGTCAATAAAAGCTGCATGATTTGTAAGTTAATTGTTCCTAAACAAGTACATCAAGTTTAAATAATCAGTATAAATACTGATTGGGTGCTGATAGATTAGATCTAAAATTACCAAAAGCAAGTACAATAGCTTAAGCTTGTTCAGTGACAGACGGTATATGTAGTTCTCTTCAGCTTTGGTTATTGGCTGTTGCTTACCATCTGTCTTTTGAGATAATGCACCTATGCCATGTTGACATTAGTTTATTCTTGAGTATTTCAATTGCTCTTTCTTGACTATACTGTGCATTATGTCTGTTCAAATGGCATATCTTTCTTAAGCAGTTGAGTTAAAGTAACTGCATTAATTGAAAAATTTGCAGCTAAAGTTAAAAAAAAAAATGCTAAACATATGAAAGCTCTTGCTGTATTTGCAGTTTTAGGCTTAGGGTAATTTTGATTTACTAATAATTTTTAACCCTTTGACTGTTTTTGTCATATATATACATCTTACGAGCCAGTGTTTTTGACATATTAATATGCCAAAATTCTAGTGGCTTCAAATCAAGGGGGAGAAAGCTGATAGGCCCACATATGAGAGAATGGGTCTTTGTGGTACGTGTGCGCAGTATAAAAAAAATCCTGCAGCACGCAGTGCATAATAAGGAAAAAAAAAACTTTGACCATGTTTTTGGATTAAAACACTGACTTTGAGATGTATTTTTGTATAGCATTTATGGTTGTATTCTCGTTTTCTTGGTCTCATTTGATAGAATGGAAGACATATTACAGAAATAGAGATGATTTTGATTGGTTTCATGATGAAAAGGACCTTGAAATTGAGCTCAAAGTAGCAGAAATATTCAATTTTTGCCAGTGTTCAAGAGTAAACAAATGACGTCACCATCCAATAAATGTCCAACTAGCCATTCTAATATGCAGTCATGAATGGGGTGACATTATTTATACAATTATTACAATAACAGTAAATCTTCTATTTTTTGTGTGAATAAAATTTCAAAATAGAAAGCAAGAGTAATATAAGAGGGGCCTGGAGACATGACTAATGAACAGAGAAAATGTTATTTTAGTGCCAGGAATGTCTGCATTGTTTATTCTGGACCCTATTTTGAAATTGATATCTTTTTTAATTTGCACGAAATTCGCCAAAGTGCCAGTTTCTGACCACTATTGGGTAGTTGAGATTGGTAAATGGGCTGTTTCTTGTACTCAATCAATAGAACAAATGGAATTCTAAAGAAATAGCTATGAGTTTGGTTGACTGGAACAATGGCATTGGCTGAAAATAGGGCTCAAAGTGGGCGAAATCGCCGATGTGTATATATTGCCAAGATTGCTAACTTTGTGAGAGCATAATTCCGTAAGTTTTCCATCAAATTTTGTACTTTTGGTGTCATTACTATTGAGAAAAGATTCTCTGTCATTTCGTAAGAAAAAAAATAATTTTTTTCTTTTTAATATTTTGCGACACAGAGGGACACCTCAGGATTTGGGGTCTCGACAGTCAAAGGGTTAATTGTCACTGGTAGTAACTCTCTGAACGACTGCATTACCCAAATTGGAAAAAGCTTTATCTCCTGTAATCTATGGCAAATCATTGAGAACAGGCAAAGGAAATTTATCAGTGATAGCTTTACCATTAAGTTTCCGGTAATCAATAATTGAAAGATTTTTTGCATTCAGTTTCTTGTAATTAATAACTGGGCATGAGGCATAGTTGAGCACCACTAATCCAGAAATTTATAATTTAATATCCACTGTTGTGTATAAGCTATACATGTACATGTAGAAAACCTGTGAAAACCTGCAAGCTCGGATATAACTGCAGGTACTGAGTGCCAATGATGCATAGAATCTAATTATACATGGAATCTATCACTGTGTTGGCTAGCTGTATAGTCTTATCAATTTTTTTAAAAAGTTAATAAAAACAAATTCACTTTTATATGGGATGTTTGAAGTTGAAACTAGCAGGGAGGAGGGGAAGGTATTTTACATATAATACAGTCAATGAAGAATGAACATTTCTCTGTGTAAAAATGGAATGTAGTTAAACGTGTTGCTAAAATCTAAGTAGTGTATGAATAGAAAGAGAAATCAGGCTGTGTTGATGGCCTATTTTTGTTCAACACAAGTTGAAGAAGAGAGAAGTGTAGAGGAGAGAGAGAGATTTTGGGAAATGTTGAGTGAATGCGTGGGGAGTTTTGAATCAAGTGTGAGAGTAATGGTGGTTGGGGATTTCAATGCTAAAGTGGGTAAAAATGTTATGGAGGGAGTAGTAGGTAAATTTGGGGTGCCAGGGGTAAATGTAAATGGGGAGCCTTTAATTGAGCTATGTGTAGAAAGAGATTTAGTAATAAGTAATACATATTTTATGAAAAAGAGGATAAATAAATATACAAGGTATGATGTAGCATGTAATGAAAGTAGTTTATTAGATTATGTATTGGTGGATAATAGGTTGATTGGTAGGCTCCAGGATGTACATGTTTATAGAGGGGCAACTGATATATCGGATCATTATTTAGTTGTAGCTACAGTTAGAGTAAGAGGTAGATGGGAAAAGAGGAAGGTGGCAACAACAAGTAAGAGGGAGGTGAAAGTGTATAAACTAAGGGAGGAGGAAGTTCGGGTGAGATATAAGTGACTATTGGCAGAAAGGTGGGCTAGTGCAAAGATGAGTAGTGTGGGGGTTGAAGAGGGTTGGAATAGTTTTAAAAATGCAGTATTAGAATGTGGGGCAGAAGTTTGTGGTTATAGGAGGGTGGGTGCAGGAGGAAAGAGGAGTGATTGGTGGAATGATGAAGTAAAGGGTGTGATAAAAGAGAAAAAGGTAGCTTATGAGAGGTTTTTACAAAGCAGAAGTGTTATAAGAAGAGCAGAGTATATGGAGAGTAAAAGAAAGGTAAAGAGAATGATGAGAGAGTGCAAAAGGAGAGCAGATGATGGAGTGGAAGAAGCACTGTCAAGAAATTTTAATGAAAATAAGAAAAAATTTTGGAGTGAGTTAAACAAGTTAAGAAAGCCTAGGGAAAGTATGGATTTGTCAGTTAAAAACAGAGTAGGGGAGTTAGTAGATGGGGAGATGGAGGTATTAGGTAGATGGCGAGAATATTTTGAGGAACTTTTAAATGTTAAGGAAGAAAGAGAGGCAGTAATTTCATGCACTGGTCAGGGAGGTATACCATTTTTTAGGAGTGAAGAAGAGGAGAATGTAAGTGTGGGGGAGGTACGTGAGGCATTACATAGAATGAAAGGGGGTAAAGCAGCTGGAACTGATGGGATCATGACAGAAATGTTAACAGCAGGGGGGGATATAGTGTTGGAGTGGTTGGTACTTTTGTTTAATAAATGTATGAAAGAGGGGAAGGTACCTAGGGATTGGCAGAGAGCATGTATAGTCCCTTTATATAAAGGGAAAAGGGACAAAAGAGACTGTAAAAATTATAGAGGAATAAGCTTACTGAGTATACCAGGAAAAGTGTACGGTAGGGTTATAATTGAAAGAATTAGAGGTAAGACAGAATGTAGGATTGCGGATGAGCAAGGAGGTTTCAGAGTGGGTAGGGGATGTGTAGATCAAGTGTTTACATTGAAGCATATATGTGAACAGTATTTAGATAAAGGTAGGGACATTTTTATTGCATTTATGGATTTAGAAAAGGCATATGATAGAGTGGATAGAGGAGCAATATGGCAGATGTTGCAAGTATATGGAATAGGTGGTAAGTTATTAAATGCTGTAAAGAGTTTTTATGAGGATAGTGAGGCTCAGGTTAGGGTGTGTAGAAGAGAGGGAGACTACTTCCCGGTAAAAGTAGGTCTTAGACAGGGATGTGTAATGTCATCATGGTTGTTTAATATATATAGATGGGGTTGTAAAGGAAGTAAATGCTAGGGTGTTTGGGAGAGGGGTGGGATTAAATTTTGGGGAATCAAATTCAAAATGGGAATTGACACAGTTACTTTTTGCTGATGACACTGTGCTTATGGGAGATTCTAAAGAAAAATTGCAAGAGTTAGTGGATGAGTTTGGGAATGTGTGTAAAGGTAGAAAGTTGAAAGTGAACATAGAAAAGAGTAAGGTGATGAGGGTGTCAAATGATTTAGATAAACAAAAATTGGATATCAAATTGGGGAGGAGGAGTATGGAAGAAGTGAATGTTTTCAGATACTTGGGAGTTGACGTGTCGGCGGATGGATTTATGAAGGATGAGGTTAATCATAGAATTGATGAGGAAAAAATGGTGAGTGGTGCATTGAGGTATATGTGGAGTCAAAAAACGTTATCTATGGAGGCAAAGAAGGGAATGTATGAAAGTATAGTAGTACCAACACACTTATATGGGTGTGAATCTTGGGTGGTAAATGCAGCAGCGAGGAGACGGTTGGAGGCAGTGGAGATGTCCTGTTTAAGGTCAATGTGTGGTGTAAATATTATGCTGAAAATTCGGAGTGTGGAAATTAGGAAAAGGTGTGGAGTTAATAAAAGTATTAGTCAGAGGGCAGAAGAGGGGTTGTTGAGGTGGTTTGGTCATTTAGAGAGAATGGATCAAAGTAGAATGACATGGAAAGCATATAAATCTATAGGGGAAGGAAGGCGGGGTAGGGGTTGCCCTCAAAAGGGTTGGAGAGAGGGGGTAAAGGAGGTTTTGTGGGCAAGGGGCTTGGACTTCCAGCAAGCGTGCATGAGCGTGTTAGATAGGAGTGAATGGAGACGAATGGTACTTGGGACCTGACGATCTGTTGGAGTGTGAGCAGGGTAATATTTAGTGAAGGGATTCAGGGAAACCGGTTATTTTCATATAATCGGACGTGAGTCCTGGAAATGGGAAGTACAATGCCTGCACTTTAACCCTTTGAGGGTTTTCGTCGTACTAGTACGTCTTACGCGTAGGGGTTTTTGACGTACTAGTACTCATAAATTCTAGCGACCTCAAATCTAGTGGGAGAAAGCTGGTAGGCCTTCATATGAAAGAATGGGTCTATGTGGTCAGTGTGCACAGTCTAAAAAAAATCCTGCAGCACACGGTGCATAATGAGAAAAAAAAAACTTTTTCCATTTTTTTTTAATAAATCAGCGACTTTGCAGTATATTTTCGTATAGTATTTATTGTTGTATTCTAGTTTTCTTGGTCTCATTTTATAGAATGGAAGACATATTACTGAAATTGAGATGATTTTGACTGGTTTTACAATGAAAGGTGCCTTGAAATTGAGCTCAAAGTAGCAGAAATGTTCGATTTTTACCAAACTTCAAAAGTAAACAAATCGTGCCAAGCGTGCAATACACGTCAACTGGTGAGTCTAATATTCTTTCACAAGTGCACCAATAATATTTATACCATTTTTTACACTAATGCAGTAGTCTGCATAACAGTAAATCTTATATTTTTTGTGAGAATAAAAATTCAAAGTGGAAAGCAAAAGAATATAAGAGGGGCCTTGAGACGTGACTAATGACTAGAGGAAATGTCATTTTAGTGCCAGGAATGTCTTTCTTGTTTATTCTGGACCCTATTCCGAAATTGGCATCTTTTGAAATTTGTGTGAAATTGGCAAAATTGCTAAATTCTGACCACTGTACTGGATAGTTGAATTTATAAATGGGTGGTTTCTTGCACCCATTCGATAGAAAAAATGGAGTTCTAGCGAAATATTCATGTTTTTTGTCGACTAGTACAGTGAAATTGGCCGAAAATGGGGCTCAAAGTGGGCAAAGTCGCCGATCCGTAAACATCGCCGAGACCGCTAACTTTGCGAGAGCATAATTCCGTAAGTTTTCTATCAAATTTCAAACTTTTGGTGTCGTTATGATCGGGAAAAGATTCTCTATCTTTTCATAAGAGAAAATAATTTTTTTTTTTTTTTAAATTTGGCCGACCCTGAGAACGAGTTTCGGAGAGGGCCTGTCGACCCTCAAAGGGTTAAAGGAGGGGTTTGGGATATTGGCAGTTTGGAGGGATATGTTGTGTATCTTTATATGTGTATGCTTCTAAACTGTTGTATTCTGAGCACCTCTGCAAAAACAGTAATAATGTGCGAGTGTGGTGAAAGTGTTGAATGATGATGAAAGTATTTTCTTTTTGGGGATTTTCTTTCTTTTTTGGGTCACCCTGCCTCGGTGGGAGACGGCCGACTTGTTGAAAAAAAAAAAAAAAAGTTGAAGATGTATATACAATTATTTTTTTATTTACATTACTTATTTTTAGTAATCCTTGTACATAAATATTTAAAATGTTTACATTACACATGTATTTACTTAGCCCTTTCAGGGTCGGCAGGCCCTTTCCGAAACTTGTCCTCAGGGTCAGAAATTTTTTGAAAAAAAAAATTATGAAATGATAGAGAATCTTTTCCCGATCATAATGACACCAAAAGTATGAAATTTGATGGAAAAATTACGGAATTATGCTCTTGTGAAGTTAGTAGTATCAGCGATGTTTATGCATCGGCGATTTTGCCCACTTTGAGCCCTATTTTCAGCCAGTTCCAATGTTCAAGTCAAAAAAATCATAACTATTGCACTAGAACTCCATTTTTTCTATCAAATGAGTATAAGACACACCTATTTACCAATTTCAACTATCCAATAAAGTGGTCAGAAATTAGCAATTTTGCCAATTTCACACAAATTTCAAAAGATGCCAGTTTCCAAATAGGGTCCAAAATAAACAAGACAGACATTCGTGGCACTAAAATAACATTTCCTCTGTTCATTAGTCACGTCCCCAGGCTTCTCTTACATTTCTTTTGCTTTCCACTTTGAATTTTTATTCTCACAAATAAATAGAAGATTTAATGTTATGCAAACTACTGCATTACTGTAGAAATGGTATAAATAGTATCAGCACACTTGTGAAAGAATATTATACTCACCAGTTGATGTGTATTGGACGTGTGGCATGATTTGTTTACTTTTGAGCTTTGGCAAAAATTGAACATTTCTGCTACTTTGAGCTCAATTTCAAGGTAGTTTTCATTGTGAAACCAATCAAAATCATCTCTATTCCTGTGATACATCTTCCATTCTATCAAGTGAGATCAAGGAAACGAGAATACAACCATAAATACCATACGAAAATGCAGTGCAAAGTCGCTGTTTTAAACCAAAAACATGGTCAGTTTTTTTTTTCTCATTATGCACTGTGCTGCAGGATTTTTTTTATACTGTGCACACTGACCACATTGACCCATTCTTTCATATGCAGGCTTACCAGCTCTCTCTCGCTAGATTTGAAGGCACTAGAATTTACGTACTAGTACGGCACCAACCCAGGCATGCAAGCCGTACTAGTACGGCACCAACCCTGAAAGGGTTAGTATTCCTGTTTTGTTTCATATAAATGTGGGTGGTGTGACATTGGAATCTATAAATACACCTACCATCTGACTTACAACCGAGTTCGGTTCCGAGAAACTGGTCGTAAGTCAAACTTTACTACTGAATATCAACAAAACATTTTTGTAATGACTTTATTTTATTGTTTTATTTTGGTATTTCATGTTTTACTTTTCTTTTTATGTTGTTAGTACTGTATTTTATACTGTAAGGTTTAGGATAAACACTGTGTACAACACAAATAGTTGTTTATTTCCCAGAAATTTGGCATAAAAAACACGGTCGTAAGTCGAGTGGTCGTAAGTCGAGCAGGTCGTAAGTCGGATGGTAGGTGTAGATTATTAATCCTGTTACACAGAAAAATCTGTATAATTATTTATGGAGGATTAATATATGAATAGGTGGCATGCCAGGAATGGGTGGAATGGGTCCCCGAACTGTGGTTGTAAACAAGCCTCCAACCTCAAGCATGACTCAGCAGCAGCCTGGCCAGAAAGTTATTATTATGACCTCTCGACCTCCAACACCAAGCCAGGTCAGTTCTTACCTTTGACATACTGAGCAATACATAATAAGAAATTTTACTCTCTTCGCACTTCATATTTTAGTTGATTAATTACCAGTACATTATGAAATTTTGTTCTTTATTGTAGCTTTCCCAAGGATTTTGTAAAAATTATCTAAACATTTTTTTCTTTGTTCTTAGATTTACCAGTAATTAAAAAAATAGTAGAAATATTTTTCACTGCTGTATACAGTAGGTCCCCTTGTTTGCAAACAAGTTATAGAAATTGCTAGAGAATTAATTACATGTTTTAGTTGCTGTAAAATTATCTGTTTTATTTGCTTATTCAATAAATTATCATTAAAACTGTTCCTGGTGTTTCATCTTACAAACAAGTTGTTTTTTTAGAAAACATTAGTACAAAGGATGAATAAGCTTCACACACGTTCATACTGTGGCTTGCTGTAGTTATCAAATTTTAATTAGTTCCCAATGATTACAAAATATTTAACAGGTTCTGTTTCACATTCATATGACAGCATGATAGTACTTGCCCAATTGGTTCCTAATTGACCTACAAGTAGGTTCCTAATGGGTAAGTACTGTCATGCTGTCATATGAATGTGAAACAGAATCTTTTAAATATTTTGTAATCATTGGTAGGTTTTTCTTATTGTTTCATTAACATGTAAGATGTCACGTAAATCTTTTAACTTCTGCTTCCTGTTTTTTCTTAGTGGTTTTTACCCTTTTAATATTTTCTTTTTTCCATTTTAGGAGGCCTGATCTGAGACTGGTAATCTCCAAAACCATTAACAGATAACACATGAAGCCAGTGGTCATACAGCACTGTATCTCCCTTAGGTCACATTTCCAGGCCTCCTATTACATAAAATATTTCACATCTTTAATCCAGTTTTGTTTTGTTACAGAGTGTAACCACAGAAACCATGGGTGGGGTGATGAAAACTGCAGTAGTCAATGCAGGTGGTCCATGCAACACAGGACTTACTACAGTTACAGTTAACCCTGGGAGCCTCCCAGCAGGTTCTCTGTCCCAAACTAACATGGCCACAAATGCAATTGCACAGCAATCAGCTACACATCAAACAACCAAGTATGTTGTTGTCACAGCTCCAAATCAGGTTTCTATTAAGACTGAAATTAAAGAAGAAGTGGAAACTACATAAGATCAACATGTGGATCATGTATAGCTAAATCTTTGTTTGATTTAGGCTTTATGTATCTACATTATTTTATGTATCTACGTTATTTTCATATAGTCGGACTTGAGTCCTGGAAATGGGAAGTACAATGCCTGCACTTTAAAGGAGGGGTTTAGGATATTGGCAGTTTGGAGGGATATGTT
This sequence comes from Cherax quadricarinatus, assembly GCF_038502225.1. Taxonomy (NCBI): domain Eukaryota; kingdom Metazoa; phylum Arthropoda; class Malacostraca; order Decapoda; family Parastacidae; genus Cherax; species Cherax quadricarinatus. Next base: position 1,351,856 of record NC_091339.1, read on the forward strand.
GTGTATCTTTATATGTGTATGCTTCTAAACTGTTGTATTCTGAGCACCTCTGCAAAAACAGTGATAATGTGCGAGTGTGGTGAAAGTGTTGAATGATGATGAAAGTATTTTCTTTTTGGGGATTTTCTTTCTTTTTTTTGGGTCACCCTGCCTCGGTGGGAGACGGCCGACTTGTTAAAAAAAAAAAAAAAAAAAGTATCTACATTATCATATGTGGACTTTTATCTGCACTGCATGGTTCCCTAGGAGAAACATATGTACACCAAACTAAACTGCGTTATTGTGTCTCCAGCTCAGCCAGCACTTCCAAAAATTCTGGATACAAAAGAATAAGAAGAGAAGCAATATGTTTTAAAATTTCCCAGATACTGATAGCACTTGGAAATATGCAGTAATAGCATACAAATAAATTATTCAAGTAATGACAACCTACCATTGAAAGTTACTAGTGCTTTCACTCTATTTAGCTTTGAATACAAAGAAGTACAAGTAGCATTTTAACCCTTTGACTGTTTTCGACGTATAAATACGTCTTACGAGCCAATGTTTCTGACGTATATATACTCAATAATTCTAGCGGCTTCAAATCAAGTGGGAGAAAGCTGGTAGGCCCACATGTGAGAGAATGGGTCTGTGTGGTCAGTGTGCACCACATAAAAAAAATCCTGCAGCACACATTGCGTAATGAGAAAAAAAAAACTGATCGTTTTTTTGGAATAAAACGCCGACTTTGAGGTGTATTTTCGTATAGTATTTATCGTTGTATTCGCGTTTTCATGGTCTTAGGTGATAAAATGGAAAACATATTACAGAAATAGAGATGATTTTTATTACTTTTACGATGAAAACGACCTTGAAACTGAGCTCAAAGTAGCGGAAATGTTTGATTTTTACCAATGTTCAAGAGTATATAAATCACACCAGACGTCCAATACACGTCAACTGGGGAGTCTAATATTCTTTCAGTAGTGCACTGATATTATTTATACCATTTTTACAATAATGCAGTCGTCTGCATAACAGTAAATTTTGTATTTTTTTGTATGAATAAAAAATCAAAATAGAAAGCAATAATAATATAAGAGGGGCCTAGAGATGTGACTAATGAACAGAGCATATGTTATTTTAGTGCCACGAATGTCTACCTTGTTTATTCTGGACCCTATTTTGAAATTGGCATCTTTTTTATTTTGCGTGAAATTGGCCAAATTGCCAATTTCTGACCACCATATTGGGTAGTCCAAATTAGTAAATGGGAGGTTTCTTGTACTCAGCTGATAGATAAAATGGAGTTCTAAAGAAATAGCTATGAGTTTGGTCAACTGGAACAATGGAATTGGCTGAAAATTGGGCTCAAAGTCGGCGAAATCGCCGATACGCATATGTCGCCGAGACCGCTAACTTCGCGGGAGCATAATTCCACGAGTTTTCGACCAAATTTCGAACTTTTGGTGTCATTACCATCGGGAAAAGATTCTCTATCATTTCATAAGAAAAAATAATTTTTTTTTTTTTTCAAAAATTGAGCAACATAGAATGACAGTTTCAGAGAGGGGCCTGAAACAGTCAAAGGGTTAAAAAAAATTAAAACAGGTGCACATTAAAAAATCTTATTTTTTTTTCTCAACATGCTGGGTGTCTCCCACCGATGCAGGGTGACCCAAACAAGAAAGAAACACTTTTGCCATCATTCACACACAATCACTGTCTTTGCAGAGGTGCACAAATGTGACAGTTCAGATATAATTGCCTTGTATCAGGGTGCATTCGTTCCCTTAAACATGCAGATCCCTGATAATTGAGCTCATTATTTATTGCTCCTTTTACTGCTTATCAACAAACTTCTGGCAATCCTTGAATTGTGTACCATATAATTGGTTCAACTACTTGGACTTTCACTGACAGTAGTAAGCTGTACATCTTGCAGTCAGAACTGGCACATGGTCAGGAAGCAGCAGAATCCCTCCAACAGAACCTTTCCACAGATGGTTTCACAAAGTTGGACCAGCAAGGTGACAATGCTAGCCATAATCTCACTAGGAAAAGGCTAGGGACAAGAACTTTAGGGAGGGAGATACCAAGTGCCTCCAACTCCATTAATTCAGCCTCAGTTTCAGGGACACAATGGTAAATTTATCTGCATTAACTAGGTATCTCTACAAAGTGTCCTTCAGGATTCCATATACAAAATATGTCAAAACATCATAGATTTGAAGCACCAGTGGGAAACCCTCACTTGAGAAAATATGTTCAGAAACCAGAGAAAGTCCAGAAATTTGCTAAGATTAGTCCTAAAGCTAAAATAATGACGTATAAAGAAAACTCAAAGAACCAAATGTTAGAAGGAAAGGAAAACCAGAAGACATTATTATGACCTGCCTACCTATAGTCAATTCCATAAAAAAATGGATAAAGGACTTGATAGGACAATGAGGACCAAGGACAAGGAAAAATAGATGGAAGTTACAGATGCACAGGGTCGTCAAAAAGCACTTCTGAGGATATTTTAGGAAATGAAATAATCTGACTGAGGAATTGGTGAAATCAGAGTCTACACAGCTTTAAGAGAAATTATGATAGGGTCCATGTGGCCAGGAGTATTGGGTGACTGGTTGTAAGTAATCAAGAGGTGGGGCCAGGAGCCTAGACTCACTCCTGTAACCATAACTAGGTAAGTACAAACTTCATTAATTAAATTAATATTGATGTTCTCCATCAACACCCTATTAGTTTCCATCTCATGGTAGCAGTTTTTGTGTGCTGAAATTTTTTAATACACTTGTAGCAGAAGCCTTTGATATGCCCAGATCTTTATGAATAATATTTTACTTACATAAGCCACTTCTACTTGGGAATGCCTCTCAAGGAGTGGTAACAATAGAGAAGTCTCTGGGTAGCTCTATCTATACATGGCCTGTTCTTAACACCTGTTTTATCATGACATCAATCCCTTAAATAATCTTCCATTTTTTATTGCCATGTAAAGTTTGTTTGCCCATACTTCAGATCCCCTCTTTATCTTCTGTAGTAGCCTACCATCAATCAGTCTCTATAAATGAACCATCATTGAGCACTTTTCAATCCATTCTGCTATCTAACACCTTTTACATATCTGATATTCTCTGTTATTCTTTATATCCTAAAAAAAATATATTTCTTATTCCTTACTATCTACTTAGACGATATGTATTTCTTAGATCATTTCAGTGGTCTGAATATTAGATTTCATGTTTCATTCCATGTCCATATTTCAGTAACATTTTAACTTTTCCTAATAATTTATGCTTCCATCTGAAAATCCAGTCTTACAAATTTTGTATCAGTCACTTGGCAGTCAACTGTTCCTAGGCTTTCTTTAGCGGATGTTTCAGTGCAGTACTAATAATGTACGAGAATCATTCTAGTCTTTGACCATTATTTTCCCCACATTTTTAAAGTTAAATTTTTTATTGCTGGAATAATGAGGGTCATCTTGTAACACCAGTTATTCATTTATTTTGCATTGCATCCTGTCTTGCACTAAAATTCAGTGCCTGCATCTCATTAGCAGAATATTATTATTGATCCCTAGAGAAATACACATAAATAAGGCATGATTTATTAAATTATAGCTTTCATTACTGATACAAACATTGGAATAGGTAAACTCTTGAACATATAAGTGTCAAAACTTTGTGCATACTTATATTTGTAGTGTTTTGTGTTTCCATGATGGTCAAAGTTGTAACTTCCTTTCTTGTCCATTAATAAGTATGGTTTAGAAAGTTAATAAATTATTTTTCAAATACATTTATATACATTTGTTCATCACCATATATCATCTGTGCTGTTAATTTTAATACAAATTTTCATTTGTGTATGTGAGAATGTTTGCAGAGTTAAAAAAGCTACATTAATCAATACACAGATTACCAGCTGTTGTATTTCAGCCTGTCCTCCTAAGGCAAAGCATAGTTAATTACTATTTGGATTTCAGTAGATTGTTCTCTATTCAGTACATTATTTTAGGATAGGGTAGATTAGGTAATATCAATTTAATCAAAGTTAACAAATCTTTCTTTCAACATACCAGCCGTATCCCAGTGAGGTGGGGTGGCCCAAAAGGAAAAACAAAAGTTTCTCCTTTTAAATTTAGTAATATATACAGGAGAAAGGGCTACTAGCCCCTTGCTCTCAGCATTTTAGTCGCCTCTTACGACACGCATGGCTTACGGAGGAAGAATTCTGTTTCACTTCCCCATGGACATAAGAGGAAATAAACAAGAACAAGAACTAGAAAGAAAATAGAAGAAAACCCAGAGGGGTATGTATATATATGCTTGTACATATATGTGTAGTGTAACCTAAGTGTAAATAGAAGTAGCAAGATGTACCTGAAATCTTGCATGTTTAAGAGACAGAAAAAAGGACATCAGCAATCCCACCATCATGTAAAACAATTACAGGCTTTCTTTTTACACTCACTTGGCAGGACGGTAGTACCTCCCTGGGCGGTTGAAGTTAACAAATATAAACATAAAATAACACAAAGAAAAAATCCCTACCAAAAAGGAAAGTTCTGAAGATGAAACAGAAAATGAGGAGCCACAGAGATGACAGAATTAAATCCATACACCATGAGAGCAGTGTTCTAGTTTAGTGTCATCAGTGTCTTTAATTATACAGTAGTATATAACCAGTGTTGTCTCAGGAGGATAGACTGTGTATTTATTATGTGTGATCTGCTATTCACAAAATTGTAGATATTAGTGAAAATGGTAGTTCACCAGACATTTGGTCTCATATTACATGATTTATGTACCAAATATATTAGTAGTAGTGTATTATTACTAAGAAGGATGACTTGTAATTATGAAATTTACAAATAATTTTATTAGCTTGAAGTCAGTTTATTACATTACCTTTTATTAAATTACTTTGAATAGCCTTATAATACTACTGCATATGTAAATATAATAAAACATTTCTTCGTTATTTATAATAAAAATAAATACAGTAATACTCTTTTATCATCCTTAACAAAGAAAAGATGGACTTTATTGACAGAAGGTAAAAAGTATTGCATTTTACATAAAATTATTCTAAGAAGTCTGACATTTTCCGAAAAAATAATTACAATTTATTTCATTTACATTCTTTTAGGAAACTACAAATCTGAGCTTCAGTAATGTATGCCCTTGCTATTTGCAAGGGTTGTGTTGCATGAGAAGTTCATGCATGGTGATTTTTATAGATTCTGAGCTTCTATTTCAGTAGGAAAAGGGAAGAGGGTGTAGCAGACAAACCATTGTACAGTATTTCTTAACATTTTGTGCTGTTCTGGTTCAGTTGTAGTGAAAAATGTGTCATCTATCAGAAATATGTAATGTTTACACAAAATGTAATATCATGAATATAGAGTGGTTTTTTATACACATCTATGATGGGAAAAGATATTTTGAGGAGTTATTAATGTTAATGATGAAAGGAAGGCAATGACTATATGCTTGGGGCAGGGAGAAGAACATTGTATAGGAGGGAGCAGAGGCCTGTGATGGATTTGGGCAAAGTGTGTGATGCAGTGAGTATAATAAAAGGGCAAAAAGAGGCTGGGATAGATGGAGTTAACATAGATGTTAAAAGCAGGTGGGGATATAGTCTTGGATTGGGTGGTGTTTGTACAATATACAGTATGCATGAAAGAAGGGAAGGTGCTACAAGATTGGCAGGGGAGTGCATATTTCCCTTGGGTAAGGAAAAATGGGACAAGAGATGATGTAGGAATTATAAGGGAATCAACCTGCTGAGTATATCAGGTAAAGTTCGTGATAGAATTATTATTGAAAGGATTATCGATAAGACAGAAAGTAGGAATGCAGAGAAGCAGGGCCAATTTATGAAGGGTAAGGGATGTACAGTGGACCCCCGCCTTATGATATTAATCCGTTCCTGAGAGCTCATCGTAAGCCGAAATTATAGTAAGGTGAATTAATTTTCCCCGTAAGAAATAATGGAAATCAAATTAATCCGTTCCTGACACCCCAAAGTATGAAAAAAAACTTTTTTACCACATGAAATATTAATTTAAATACACACAAACTGAAGAAGACATGCACAATTACTACTCTGCTAAGAATACATGACACATACCTTTATTGAAGATCTGGTGATGATTGATGGGATGGGAGGAGGGAAGAGTGTGGAAGTTATTGTTTAGAAGGGGAATCCCCTTCCACTAGGACTTGAGGTAGCAAGTCCTTTTCTGGGGTTACTTCCCTTCTTCTTTTAATGCCACTAGGACCAGTTTGAGGGTCACTGGACCTCTGTTGCACAGCAAATCTGTCCATAGAGGTCTGTACCTCCCATTCCTTTAAGATTTGCCTAAAATGGGCCACAACATTGTCATTGTAATAGTCACCAGCACGGCTTGCAATAGCTGTGTTAGGGTGATTTTCATCCATAAAGCTTTGCACTTCAACCCACTTTGCACACATTTCCTTAATCTTTGAAGTAGGCACAATGGATTCCACAACTGGCATAGGCTTCTCAGGGTTAGCCCCAAACCCTTCAAAATCTTTCTTAATTTCCATACTAATTCTCACCCTTTTTACCACAGGGTTGGCACTAGAAGCTTACTTGACGCCCATGGTGACTTATTTTGCAGTTACAAGCACAAAAAACAGTGGGATAAGGTGAAATGTACTGAATGTATGCGTGGATGCGGCCACACTGTCTGGCTTGTAAACACTGGCGCTGAGGCCACACGTGGAACGCGTCCCAGGCGAATCACGTAAGGCGAGTTTTTTATTGTGAGGCGAGGCAAAATTTTTGCGTTCAAATGCTGCATATGGCGGATTTAACGTAAGATGATGCGTTCGTAAGGCGGGGGTCCACTGTATAATCGAAGCGTTTACACTGAAGTATGTAAGTGAACAGTATTTAGAAAAGGGTGAAAAGCTGTTTGTTGCATTTATGGATTTGGAATAGGTAAGTGACAGGGTAGATTGGGAATTCATGTGGCAGATGTGAATGAAGTGAATGCTACCTGGCGTTTACCTGGAGAGAGTTTTGGGGGTCAATGCCTTCGTAGCTCGGTCTGAGACCAGGTCTCATGGTGGATCAGGGTCTGCTCAAACAGGCTGTTACTGCTGGATGCACGCAAACTGACGTACGAACCACAGCCTGGTTGGTCAGGTACTGACTTTAGGTGCCTGTCCAGTGCCTTCTCGAAGACAGCCAGGGGTCTATTGGTAATCCCCCTTATGTATGCTGGGAGGCAGTTGAACAGTCTTGGGCCCCAGACACTAACTGTGCTGTCTCTCAATGTGCTTTTCATCGGGGGAATGTTGCATCTCCTGCTGAGTCTTTTGCTTTCATAGGGAGTGATTTTCATGTGCAGGTTTGGTAACAATCCCTCCAGGACCTTCCAGGTGTATATTATCATGTATCTCTCTCGCCTGCATTCCAGGGAATACAGATCAAGGACCTTCAACCGTTCCCAGTAATTTATGTGCCTTATCATACTTACGTGTGCCGTGAAAGTTCTTTGTATGCTCTCTAGGACTGCAATATCTGCAATGCCTTGAAGGGGGCCGTTAGTGTACAGCAGTATTCCAGCCTAGAGAGAACAAGCAATTTGAAGAGAATCATCATGGGCTTGGCATCCCTAGTTTTGAAGGTTCTCATTATCCATCCTATCATTTTCCTAGCAGATGAGGTAGATAATTGTTGTGGTCTTTGAAGGCAAGATCCTCTGACATTATCACTCCCGGGTCCTTCACATTTCTTTTTCACTCTATTGTAATGTTAGAATTTGTTGTATACCCTAATACATTTTTAACTTCCTTAAGTTTTCCATATCTGAGTAGTTGAAATTTGTCCTCATTGAACTTCATATTGTTTTGAGTGGCCCATTTGAAGACTTGGATGATGTCCGCTTGGAGTCTTGCGGTGTCGTCGATTGAGGTCACTGCCATGGCAATCCGGGTATCATTCACAAAGTAAGACAAGGACCTATAGTTTACATCTCTGTCTATGTCCGAAATGAGGATGAGGAATAGAATGGGAGCGAGTACTGTGCCTTGTGGGACAGCTTTTCACCATGGCTGTCTGGGACTTCACTCTGTTTACTATTACTCTTTGTATTCTATTTATCAGGAAGTTATAAATCCAGCTACCAAATTTTCCTGTTATTCCTTTATTACGCATTTTGTGTGCTATTACACTATGGCCACACTTGTCGAAAACTTTTGCAAAGTCTGTGTATACTACATCTTTATTTTGTTTATCCTCAGCAGCATCCAGGACTTTGTCATAGTGGTCCAGTAGCTGGGACAGGCAGGAGTGACCTGCTCTAAACCCGTGTTGCCCTGGGTTGTGTAATTGATGGGTATCTAGGTGGTTGGCGATCTTGCTTCTTAGAACCCTTTCAAAGACTTTTATGATATGGGATGTTAGTGCTATCAGTCTGTAGTTCTTTGCAATTGCTTTACTGCCACCTTTGTGGAGTGGGGCTATGTCTGTTGTTTTTAGTGTGTGTGGGATGACCCCTGTGTCCATGCTCCCTCTCCATAGAATGCTGAAGGCACACAATAGGGGCTTCTTGATGAACATGGAGTTCCATGAGTCTGGGCCTGGGGCAGAGATTTTTGAGATGGCCAAATTTTGGGTTTCGTTCAAAAAGAATTCATTTGGATTGTCGACCCTCTGACTGGGCAGCTAGGGTGAATATCAGAGTGAAGGTATGGAGGAAGTGGATGCATTCAGATATTTGGAAGTGGACATGTCAGTGGATGAGTCTTCAAAAGATGAGGTGAAATGTGGAATAAATGAGGGGGAGGGGAAGGTGAGTGGTGCCTTGAAGTACAGGTCTCCCTCAACATTCATGTTTTCAACTTTCACGGGGTTCACACATTTGCGAATTCCCAACCGCCAAATTCCCAGCCACCAAATTCCCAGCCGCCAAATCATATTTAAGTTTCCCGCCACCTGCGAGTCCCTACTACCCTCCCTCCGACCCCCACAACTGGCAGCCAGCCCTCCCACCACTCAGTGTGGTGAGTGTTTTGTTTGTTCATTATTTGCTATTAAACTACAGTATAAATAATGTAAACCCATTCATGACTGCATATTGGAATGGCTATTCGGACAGGTATTAGACGGTGACATCATGTGTTTACTCTTGAACACTGCAAAGAATTAAACATTTCTGCTGCAGCTAATAATAACAATAGTAATAATAATAATAATAATAATAAATATGATATAATTGAAGAAGGAAATTGTACAAAAATACGAGGGAGTGGTTGACACATCGTCAGTGTGACTTTGTTTATGCTGGAGTGAACATTAGTCTCCCTGCTCTTCCAAACATTTCACAATAATTCATTGTGTTTGGTGCTTGTAGATTGAGTGTGACTGGAGTGGTAGAGGCAGTGATTGAGGCAATGGTATTTAATAACATACATGTTAATAATAATACATGTTATTAATAATATGTACTATTATTATTTATAACATGTTATTAAATACATACATGTTAATAATAATACTGTTATTAATAATAACATGTACTATTATTATTTATAACATGTATATTATTAAATACCACTGCATCAACCGCTGAATTATTGTGAAATGTTTCGAAGAGCAGGGAGACTAATGTTCACTCCAGCATAAACAAAGTCACACTGACGATGTGTCAACCACTCCCTCGTATTTTTGTACAATTTCCTTCTTCAATTATATCGTATTTATTATTATTATTATTATTATTATTATTATTATTATTATTACTATTGTTGTTATTAGCAATAGCAGAAATGTTCGATTCTTTGCTGTGTTCAAGAGTAAACACATGATGTCACCGTCTAATACCTTTCCTAATAGCCATTCCAATATGCAGTCATGAATGGGTTTATATTATTTATTCTGTAGTTTAATAGCAAATAATGAACAAACAAAACACTCACCACACTGAGTGGTGGGAGGGCTGGCTTCCAGTTGGGGGGGGTCGGAGGGAGGGTAGTAGGGACTCGCAGTGGTGGAGGCATTGGTGGAGTCTGTGGTATCTAATAACATACATGTTATTAACATACATGTTATTAAATAACATACGTTATTAAAGCATAACATGTATACAGGTCTCCCTCAACATTCACGTTTTCAGCTTTCGCGGGCTTCACACATTCGCGAATTCCCAACCGCCAAATTCCCAGCCACCAAATTCCCAGCCGCCAAATCATATTCAAGTTTCCCGCCACCTGCGAGTCCCTACTACCCTCCCACCGACCCCCACAACTGGCAGCCAGCCCTCCCACCACTCAGTGTGGTGAGTGTTTTGTTTGTTCATTATTTGCTATTAAACTGCAGTATAAATAATGTAAACCCATTCATGACTGCATATTGGAATGGCTATTCGGACAGGTATTAGACGGTGACATGTGGTTACTCTTGAACAAAGCAAAGAATCAAACATTTCTGCTACTGCTAATAATAACAATAGTAGTAGTAGTAATAATATAATAATAATAATAATAATAATAATAATAAATACGATATAATTGAAAAAGGAAGTTGTACAAAAATACGAGGGAGTGGTTGACACATCGTCAGTGTGACTGTTTATGCTGGAGTGAATATTAGTCTCCCTGCTCTTCCAAACATTTCACAATAATTCATTGTGTTTGGTGCTTGTAGATTGAGTGTGACTGGAGTGGTAGAGGCAGCGATTGAGGCAGCTGTTGAGGCAGCTATTGAGGCAGTGGTTGAGGCAGCTGTTGAGGCAGCTGTTGAGGCAGTGGTTGAGGCAGCGATTGAGGCAGTGGTTGAGGCAGCTGTTGAGGCAGCTGTTGAGGCAGCTGTTGAGGCAGTGGTTGAGGCAGTGGGTGAGGCTGCTGTTGAGGCAGCGATTGAGGCAGTGGTTGAGGCAGCTGTTGAGGCAGCGATTGAGGCAGCGGGTGAGGCAGCTGTTGAGGCAGTGGTTGAGGCTGCTGTTGAGGCAGCGATTGAGGCAGTGGGTGAGGCTGCTGTTGAGGCAGCGATTGAGGCAGTGGTTGAGGCAGCTGTTGAGGCAGTGGGTGAGGCAGCTGTTGAGGCAGTGGTTGAGGCAGCTGTTGAGGCAGCGATTGAGGCAGTGGGTGAGGCAGCTGTTGAGGCAGCGATTGAGGCAGTGGTTGAGGCAGCGATTGAGGCAGTGGGTGAGGCAGCTGTTGAGGCAGCTGTTGAGGCAGCTGTTGAGGCAGCTGTTGAGGCAGCGATTGAGGCAGTGGGTGAGGCTGCTGTTGAGGCAGCGATTGAGGCAGTGGTTGAGGCAGCTGTTGAGGCAGCGATTGAGGCAGTGGGTGAGGCTGCTGTTGAGGCAGTGGTTGAGGCAGCTGTTGAGGCAGCGATTGAGGCAGCTGTTGAGGCAGTGGTTGAGGCAGCTGTTGAGGCAGCAATTGAGGCAGTGGGTGAGGCAGCTGTTGAGGCAGCGATTGAGGCAGTGGTTGAGGCAGCGATTGAGGCAGCAATTGAGGCAGCTGTTGAGGCATCCATAGAGGCAGTGGCTGAGGCAGCGATTGAGGCAGAGATTGAGGCAGTGGTTGAGGCAGCTGTTGAGGCAGCGATTGAGGCAGTGGATTGAGGCAGCTGTTGAGGCAGTGATTGAGGCAGATTGCAGTTGAGGCAGCGATTGAGGCAGTGGTTGAGGCAGCTGTTGAGGCAGCGATTGAGGCAGTGGGTGAGGCAGCTGTTGAGGCAGCAATTGAGGCAGTGGTTGAGGCAGCGATTGAGGCAGAGATTGAGGCAGTGGTTGAGGCAGCTGTTGAGGCAGCGATTGAGGCAGTGGGTGAGGCAGCTGTTGAGGCAGTGATTGAGGCAGTGGTTGAGGCAGCGATTGAGGCAGTGGTTGAGGCAGCGATTGAGGCAGTGGGTGAGGCTGCTGTTGAGGCAGCGATTGAGGCAGTGGGTGAGGCTGCTGTTGAGGCAGCGATTGAGGCAGTGGTTGAGGCAGCTGTTGAGGCAGCGATTGAGGCAGTGGGTGAGGCAGCTGTTGAGGCAGTGGGTGAGGCAGCTGTTGAGGCAGCGATTGAGGCAGTGGTTGAGGCAGCGATTGAGGCAGCTGTTGAGGCAGCTGTTGAGGCAGCTGTTGAGGCAGCGATTGAGGCAGTGGGTGAGGCTGCTGTTGAGGCAGTGGTTGAGGCAGCTGTTGAGGCAGCGATTGAGGCAGTGGGTGAGGCAGCTGTTGAGGCAGCGATTGAGGCAGTGGTTGAGGCAGCTGTTGAGGCAGCTGTTGAGGCAGCGATTGAGGCAGTGGTTGAGGCAGCTGTTGAGGCAGTGGTATTTAATAACATACATGTTATTAATAATAATAATACATGTTATTAATAATATGTACTATTATTATTTATAACATATATGTTATTAAATACCACTGCCTCAACCGCTGAACAAGATAAACGACTTCTTCTCAACCATAGGATCTAATCTCGCCAGTAAAATCCCACATACCAATGCCCATGCCGGGGACTACCTAGATGGGAATTTCCCTAATTCCTTCTATCTTGCACCAACTGAGCCCACGGAAGTCACTGAGATTATAAAGTCACTTAAAAATAACTCGGGGAATCTGTCTCATGTCCCACCATTACTGTACAAGCGAGCGGCCCATGTCCTTTCGCATGCTATTTCATTACTTTTTAACAAGTCACTAGAGACTAGCACCTTCCCGAAACTACTCAAGATGGCAAGGGTTACACCAATACATAAAGGTGGTGACCCTACAGACTTAAACAACTATAGGCCAATATCTAACTTACCATTGCTATCCAAAATCTTTGAGAAACTCATGCACAGGAGATTGTATTCATTTATAACGGCTCAAAACATACTCAACCCCTGCCAATTTGGATTCAGGAAAAATAAAAGCACTAATGATGCAATCATAAAAATGCTAGATCTGCTTTACACAGCATTGGAAAATAAGGAATATCCACTAGGAATTTTTATTGACCTAAGAAAAGCTTTTGACACAGTAGACCACGACATCCTACTCCACAAACTTGATCATTACGGTATAAGAGGCCATGCGCTTGCTTATTTCAAATCTTACATTACTAATAGGTATCAGTACGTCACCATTAAAGACACAGCATCAGCAACATGGCCACTTGATACTGGAGTTCCGCAGGGAAGTGTCCTTGGTCCCCTGCTCTTCCTCATATACATCAATGACCTTCCAAACGTATCCCAACACCTGAAACCCATTCTCTTTGCTGATGACACGACTTATGTCATCTCTCACCCTAATCTTACCACCCTCAACACCATTGTGAATGAGGAGCTGATTAAAATATCGACTTGGATGACAGCCAATAAACTTACGCTTAACACTGACAAAACCTACTATATTATGTTTGGTAGCAGAGCAGGAGATGCTCAAATTAACATTAAGATTGACAACACCCTAATTACCAGAAATAATGGGGGCAAATTCCTAGGCTTATACCTTGACAACAACCTGAATTTCAGCACCCATATCCAGCATATAACCAAAAAAGTATCCAAAACGGTTGGGATCCTCTCCAAGATACGATACTACGTGCCGCAAAATGCCCTTCTCACACTATACCACTCACTTATTTATCCATACCTCACCTATGCTATTTGTGCTTGGGGATCAACTGCAGCAACACACCTAAAGCCAATAATAACCCAACAAAAAGCTGCAGTAAGAATAATCACTAAATCCCATCCCTGGCAACACACCCCCCCACTCTTCATAGACCTAAACTTACTCCCAGTTCAGTACATCCACACTTACTACTGTGCAATCTACATCTACAGGGCCTTAAACTCTAATATCAACCTTGACCTAAAACGCTTTCTTGATAGTTGTGACAGAACCCACAGGCATAACACCAGACACAAACATCTCTACGACATTCCCCGTGTCCGACTAAACCTTTACAAAAATTCAATGTATGTCAAAGGCCCTAAAATCTGGAATACCCTACCTGAGAACTCTAGAACTGCAGACACATTCATCACCTTCAAAACTACCATTAGAAAACATCTTATCTCCCTGATACACCCCGTCAACTAACTACATGAATACCACCTGGTGGTTCACACTTAAACTCACTCACTCATTTGACCATAAACAGAAATATTAATCTCAATCTTAAAATAATGAATCCTGTGATACTCCAATACTGAAACTATGTACTGTGCCAAAACAAAAGCATTCACATTGCTAAACTCACAAACTAGTATTTAGTCACTTAGCCATAATACCAACTTACCTCATAATTTGTAATATTTTACAATTAAAAATAAAACTAAGTCTGCCCGAAATGCCTAGCCATGCTAAGCGTTCTAGTGGTACACTCTGTAATCACAATTTTACTACATGTAAACCACACAATAACCAAATTTCTGTTAACTCAGCATTGTAATCCTTATAGAGAATAAACTTTGAATTATTTTGGAAGAGGAGGGAGACTAATGTTCACTCCAGCATAAACAAAGCCACACTGACAATGTGTCAACCACTCCCTCGTATTTTTGTACAATTTCCTTCTTCAATTATATCGTATTATTATTATTATTATTATTATTATTATTATTATTATTATTATTATTATTATTATTATTATTACTATTGTTATTATTAGCAGTAGCAAAAATGTTTGATTCTTTGCTGTGTTCAAGAGTAAACACATGATGTCACCGTCCAATACCTGTCCGATTAGCCATTCCAATATGCAGTCATGAATGGGTTTACATTATTTATACTGTAGTTTAATAGCAAATAATGAACAAACAAAACACTCACCACACAGTGGTGGGAGGGCTGGCTGCCAGTTGCGGGGGTCAGTGGGAGGGTAGTAGGGACTCGCAGTGGTTGAGGAAGAGGTGGAGGCAGTGGTGGAGTCTGTGGTATTTAATAACATACATGTTATTAAAGCATAACATGTATATATTTAGTACAATTTATGACGTTTTCATGTATTTTATGATTGCTCATGGTTCAACAAGTTAAGGAAGCAATATTGCATTATATTTCCCTACAATATATTGGGGCACCAAACATTCACGGTTTTTCAACATTCGCGAGGCTCTTGATCCCCTAACCCTCGCGAATGTTGAGGGAGACCTGTATCTGGAAAGAAAAAGTTCATGTATGGCCAAAAAGGAAATGTATCAGAGTAGAGAGGCATGTACAGTGGAACCTCGGTTTTCGTATGCCCTAGTTTTCGTATTCGGTTTTCAACGACTTTTTTCATCGAAATTTTGTCCCAGTTTTCGTACATCTGCTCGGTTTTTGTAGAGTTGAAAATGGTCCATACCAAACTCGACTGCCTGCCTGGGTGGCTCAGCCACTCAAGCTTCCACACAAAGCATCTCATGCATTCGTGACTCAGTCTGCCTTTGTTTCTCGTTGAGTGAGCATCACCCCGCACGTTCATCCAAAACATTTCATAATAATCCTTTGTTTTTTGTGCTTGTTTATTGAGTGCGACTGCTAAGTAAGCCAACATGGGGCCAAAGAAAGTTCTGAGTGCCAGCCCTTTGATAAAGAAGGCTAGAAACACGATAGAATTCAAGAAAGAACTCGTGGCAAAGTACAAAAGTGGCGTATGCATGGCCGATCTCGCCAGGATGTACGGGAAGTCCACTTCAAGGATCAGCTCCATCCTGGTGAAGAAAAAAAGAAATCAAGAAAGCTGATGTTGCAAAAGGGGTAAATGTGCTAACAAAACAGAGATCGCAAACAATCGAAGATGTTGAGAAGTTGTTGTTGGTGTGGATCAATGAAAAACAGTGTTTTGGAGGCGATAACTTGAAAAAAGGCAAGGCAGTTGCATGCAGATCTTGCAAAGAAACTGCCTGGAATGAGTGCTGCTGTTAGTGAATTTAAGGCCAGCAGAGGCTGGTTCGACAATTTCAAGAAGCAAACTGGCATACACAGTGTGGTAAGGCATGGCAAGGCTGCAAGTTTGGACAAACGTGGGGCCGAATGTAAAAGGTACAAATGATGTTAAATGTTCATTTATCCATTTCATTAGTCTTTATATTTATTTCTCATTTTTTCTATATGTAAAACTATAGCTATTCTAAATAAAATGTATTTTTTGTTAATATTTTTGGGTGTCTGGAATGGATTAATTGGATTTACATTATGTATTTCTTACGGGAAATATTGCTTCAGTTTTTGTACAATACGGTTTTCATCAGACTTTTTCGAATGGATTAATCACGAAAACTGAGGTTCCACTGTATTTTGAATGCTGTGGTGAGGCAGCAAGAGGCAGCGGAGATGCCTTTCTGGAGAAGAATGTTTGATGTGAATGCCATGCAGAGAACTTGAAGCATAGAAATTAAAAGGCAATATGGGATCATCAAGAGTGATTTGAGAATACAGATTTTGTCATTTAAATCCAAAATCCATTAAATTGGGGTTTGTTAAATTAAGGCTTTTACTTGTGCCAGACTGTGGGATTTATAATTTTTGTTTTATGGTTACATACACACTTCTTTTGTACAGTATATATGTACTTCTTATTCTTTTTAGTAATCTTTACAGAAAAAGGGGTTACTAGCCCATTGTTCCCGGCATTTTAGTTGACTTTTACAACATGCATGGCTTACGGAGGAAAGATTCTTATTCCACTTCCCCATGGATATAAAAGGAAAAGTAATAAGACCAAGAACTATTAAGATAAAATCAAAGAAAACTCAGATGAGTGTGTATAAATAAACATGTACATGTATGTGTAGTGTGACCTAAGTGTAAGTAGAAGTAGCAAGACATACCTGTAATCTTGCATATTTATGAGTCAGACAAGACACCAGCAATCCTACCATCATGTAAAACAATTACAGGCTTTCGTTTTACACTCACTTGGCAGGATGGTAGTACCTCCCTGGGTGGCTGCTGTCTACCAACCTACTACCAGTTTGGAGGGATATGTTGTGTATCTTTATATGTATATGCTTCTAAACTGTTGTGTTCTGAGCACCTCTGCAACAACAGTGATTATGTGTGAGTGAGGTGAAAGTGTTGAATGATGAAAGTATTTTCTTTTTGGGGATTTTCTTTCTTTTTGGGTCACCCTGCCTCGGTGGGAGACGGCCGACCTGTTGAAAAAAAAAAATATGTACTTGTTCCCAGTTAGCCGGATTTGAGTCCTGGAAATGGGAAGTACAATGCCTGCACTTTAAAGGAGAGGTTTGGTATATTAGCAGTTTGGTGGGACATCTAAACTGTCATATCTGAGAGCCTCTGCAGACATTGATTATGTATGAGTGATTGTGAAAGTGCTGAATGCTGATGAAAGTTTTTTTCTTTCATTTTGGGTCACCGTGCCTTGGTGGGAAACAGCCAACGTGTTAAAAAAATACATGTACAGTACTTATGATAATACCAATCAAAGTACTGTATAAGCAATGATTGCTCTTGTTAGTAAATAAGTTACAGTAAGTCCCAACTTGATCATCCAGTTTACAAGAAGGAGCATTTTCAAGTAAAACAATGTAATGTAGTTGTTCTCTTGCACTAATAAAATTAGTAATTACTTTAACAAGAGTCACAGGTAATCAGTTAAGTTCCAGGTGATATACTATCACCTAACCAGATTTAATAGTTAATTACAGGTAGGTGATAAAGTTTTTATCATAGATTGAACACTGACAACTAGACCTCATGAGCATAGTTGTTCTGTTAGCTACAAATAAGCTCTAAGTAAAAACTAAGCTTAGTAGATGGAAAGTTGAGACTGGCTCTGAAGCTTGAACTCAACCACCCTAACCCTTCATGGGAGGCACCTTGATCCTTTGAATGGTTCTTGATCCAAAGAATTTATTGTCTCACTTTCCCCAGGTACTGAATGTCCTCTGTGGGTTTAGATCTTCCCCCTAAGTATGATAAAAATAGCTTTCTTGAATAACTTTGGTCATAGGGTACCTGCATATCCCAATTGCACCTAGAACCTTGCCCTAGTTACTGTACACTAGGGTTGAAACTTTGAAGCTGGTCAAATGAGGCCTCATGTTACAACAAAATAAAAACAAAAAGGTTGTAAAATGTCATGTAAATAGAATAGCAGCACAATGTGCCATATATAACATTTGATAAAAAAAAAAACAGTATTTATTATCTTCTTTAATTAGTCTTCATTTCATGCTATAACATTATTTAATTATTTCTCAGTTATCTCTATAACATTTTTTAATTATCCATCATTTCACACTACTAAATTCTCGAATTATTCTTCATTTAACACTATGTTTAAGAGTCCCAGCCTAGCACAATCACACAACCAGGGTAATTAAAACTGTTTACATCGCAAAGGTGTCATGATGTAGGTAAGGAGCTCTTAATTCAAGGAATTCAACCTATTCATTTCCCTCATTTCCCAGAAGCTGTATGACTACTACAGGTTTAATACTTCCCAATAACAGTAATAATAACTATTTAAAACAAAGATTCTGTGGGAACAGTCTAAATATACTGTGAAGACTCATGTAATTAAACACCAATTAACAAAGTTTAAAACAAAGGGGAAAAAGGTGTGAAGGACAAATAATTCAACAACCACAAAAATAAATGAAACATTGGATGACCAATTGAATTTATATGCCACATTTTTTAAACTTCATCTTAGGGTTGTACCACCAAGAAAAGGACACCAGATCTGTATCATTACCAAGGGTTGTGGTGCCCTACGTCAGACTGCTTGAAACAAGCACAGACTGACTGACTGAGCTGTCAACATTAAAGTCTGGTCAGGTACCACTAACCAGGACACTGGGACGATGATAATCACCTACCCTACTGAACATGAAAACTACAAGCACAGGTAATGTACATTTTCTCAAACATCTACAAAATATTTTATTAAAGTCTTGGAGAAATATTACGACCAAAAAATGAATCGTGTATCTTAGTAACATCTACCGTAAAAAGTTTCTCTCACAACAGCAATAAGATAAGTCAATGGACCAAATATCTTTTTTGCTTTAATTAGAACTTTACATCCTAAAAAAAAAAAAAATACACCCGTTGTTACTGTTTCAAAAAATGAATTCTTATTATTGTTTTCTAGAGCTTTACATATGCGCCTACAAGTACGTATATAAAAGCTCAGTTGTTCACTAGCAAGTTGCAGTAGTTTATACACCATCCAGATAGTCAAGACAATATTTTTGCCACTTGTTTATAAGAAGACTTCCTCGTGACATTTTTCTTGCTTGAGAACTTTCCCAGTCTGGTACTGCTTGCAGAGGTTAGGCCAACACGGCATTATTACATGTATTAACTGTAGTAATGAAATAAAATTTTATTTCATACTTTAAATTACTGAGGCCACATCATATATTTTTTTTATATTTCAGATTTTCATTTATTATTCATATTAGCACAAATCACGTTTTTTTTTCAGTTTTCAAAATCAAAGATATAGGCCACGTGGGTTTAGAGCATTTCATGAATATGATAATAATAATTATAATTGATATATCTTAATTTTATTTTTTCTTTAATTTTCTTCCCGATAAGTAAATTATTCCTTTTTTAATGTTAATGTTCTTGATTGTTCCAAACTTTGGCAGTAATAATAGCCAGTCAAGGTCGCCCATAATCTTCCTCTCATTTTTCTTTTAAACCAGTCGTCTTCAAAGGGGTCGTCATCGTCGCATTCAGAGCGTGATGCCTTCCTTCTTGGCTCTTCTTGCCAACCAGTCGTCTTCACAGGGGTCATCATTGTCATGTTCAGAGCGTGATGCCTTCCTTCTTGGCTCTTCTTACCAACCAGTCATCTTCACAGGGGTCGTCGTCGTCGTCTTCGTCGGCATTATTGGCCATGTTGAGGTCAAGTGTGTGGTAGATATGCCTCCGGGTCCGCCAGTGTCGTCTGCCAAAATACCAAGCTAGAGTTAGTACTATTACTAATGTAGTACTTACTAACAGGCCACTGTTCTTGGTCTCAGAGCCCTTATCATACCCACTCTTAAAACTGTATGGAATCTGCCTTGACTGCCTCAGGCTAAAATAGTATTTCATTACATCTCTGTGAGTCATTCACCTCTTTAACTTCTACCTGTACCCTTGTGTGATACTTTATTAGTATCATTAAAATGGATGTGTAGATCAGGTATTTGTATTGATGGACATGAGTGGGCAGTATTGTGTTGATGCAAATGAGTGGGCAACATTTAAATAAACCATCTATTTGTTGTATTTATTGATTTTGGAAAGTCGTGTCAGTGTGGATCAAGGAACGATATTGTCACCACCACCAGCACCACCACCACCACCAACATGTCATTAACAACTAGTTTTCAGATTCTCACTGTGTATGTGTGCATTTTGTATACAAATACAAGTACAAATCTTTATTATAAGAGGCTGGGAACATATGATTCATTGGTTCCCATTATAAGCTATGAAACTTGTAAATATTCGTCCGTTAGAATAACAAACACTTAAAAAAAAAAAGAGCCAGAAATAGCGAGAATATTATTGATCTAACTGGAGATCAATATATGGTTTGAGTAATGTGCAGAGAATAAGGAATAAAAAAAAATTATTATTATTATTAAAATCATAACTAAGTACTAACCCATAAGGGTCATACAGGGTTTCAAAGGTAAAAATCAGATTAGAAGAGGCGCTGATGGGATGTTTTGGACATTTAGAAAGAATAGGACAGTGTAAACTAAGATGGTGTATAAATTTAGGTTGGATGGTAAGTATAAGAAACGTTCTAGTTAATGTTTAAAGTAAAGTGTGAAAGATGTATTGAGATGTACCAAGTTTCACAAAAACTGGCTAGCCAGACTTGAGTTTTGGAGATAGAAAGTACAGTGTGCGTTCTTTGGAAATTGGGAAGTTCTGTGGGTCAACTCTGAATCGTAATGCCTCTGCCCTTCTGGAAAGGAAACTGTGGTGTGAACAATGGTAAATGTGTTTTTCTTTGAGTTGCTGTTATGTGGAAAACAGTCAGCATGAGCTCGGGGACTCCACACAATTGACAGCAGCAGTTGTATGAACACAGAATGTACTACTTAAAAGTCATTAGTAGAATCCTTTGGATATTCTGTTCCTACCTTGTATTACTGAATGTCCCCACACGACACCTGTCATCTGGATACTCTAGGAACTTTGGAACTTAGACCAGTCCCAACAAGTGTGTAAACACAAATCCAGTTATGCTGATATCTAGATGCAAGAGTGGAACAAAGGAACGTTTATCTCTCATTCACAAGTGCCTATCTTCTTCAGAGACTTTCTTTAACCATCCTCATCTTTGTCTCTGACACACGTCTTGACCCACAGGCCAAACCAGTAATTAAATGAGTATCTTAAAATTACGACTTGACAAACACCAACTTATATAAAAAAGGGAAATAGTAATATAAAAATAATAGTGATACTAATGTATAACAATAAGAGCATCAGCGGCGGCATGGCATTACCTTGTGATGATGGCTGCTACACCAACGGTGGAGGCAACGGCGGCAGAGATGAGTGTTGCAGGCAGCAACAGTGATCTCACACTTTTCCCTATACCCGCACCCCACACAACTGCTCCTAGGCTCAGGCCGAGACGCCAGCACCACCATGAAGCCCACGCCTCCCGCTCTTGATCAGCTGGTGGCAACAACGTGGAATAAAGAATAATATCTTTATTTACTACAAGTACATGTACAGTGGACCCCCGCATAACGATTACCTCCGAATGTGACCAATTATGTAAGTGCGTTTGTACGTGTATGTTTGGGGGTCTGAAATGGACTAATCTACTTCACAATATTTCTTATGGGAACAAATTCGGTCAGTACTGGCACCTGAACATACTTCTGGAGTGAAGAAATATCGTTAACCGGGGGTCCACTGTATATGGTATACAGGCCAAGCTGACATCAATGACATTGCTATATAGAAAGCCGCTTGTTATGCTGAGCATTTCGGGCAAATTAGGTCAGTTTTGTCCTAGCATGCGACCCACACCAGTCCACTAACACCCAGGTACCCATTTTGAACTGATGGGTGGACAGGGACAACAGGTGTCTTGTGGAAACACATTCCTAATGTTTTCCAGCCGGACCAGAGGAGATTCGAGCACTGAACCTCAGTGTGTGAGCTGAGTGTGAGTTATGGGAATGATTCACAAATAATCCACAATCTGAAGTTGAATCTTTAGACAATGTTATGGCTCATTTTGGGACATTATCTAGGGCATGACTTGAAAATTTGTTCATTCAGATAATTAGTAAATAATTTCATTACTAGCCCACAAACTGTGAATGGAAACTAGACTTTTCAGTTGACATCCAGAAATGTTTCTGGGTCGCAACTTCATAATCCAGAACGGATCAAAACGTAGTTTCCATTACCAATGTATGAGTTGTCACTTGTCCCGGCAACTGTATTGTGAATTTGAATCACGGTTGGTAAACAACTTATGTATGTAAATAAGACACGTGTGGTTTATGGTAAATTAAAAGGCATAATACCCTGACTGGAACAATGCATAAAGAACCTGCACATAGGAGACTGAAACTTATGACAACGTTTCGGTTTGACTTGGACCGTTAACTAGCCAGTCTCCTATGTGCGGGTTATTTATATGGTGCTGTTTAAGACATTTTATTAAGAAACGTTTCATCCACCCAGAACTTTATCAATATGGAAAATTGAAAATGTCCCTAGTGAATGAAACATTTTGTCAATAAATTGCCACAAATCGCATTTTGTGTCTCATGTACATACTTGTCAGCATATTCCATCATTGATATACATAAGAACTTTGGCCATAGGATCACAGTAAACAGGAGATATCACAATATGTAAAATAATCAATGAAAAAAATTGTGAAATTCCAAGTGCTTTGTGAGAAACCACAACAGTGCTTGGAATTTCACTATTTTTTTCTCTGGTTATTTTGCAGAACTTATGAATGAAATTTTTCTTTGTTTATGTGGGTGTGAGGAAGATTGCAGTGTCTAGTAGAGTTCTTGGCAGTGTGAGGAAGATTTACTTACAATGGAGTAAGGAGTTCTTTTGACAGTGTAAAGAAGACTTACTGACAGTGGCCAGGAGTAGAGAGTTGTTCTTAACAGCAATCCACATTAGAGCCAGGCCACAACCCAGCCCAGCGTGGGACACCACCATCAGGTTAACATTCTCCGAGGCAACCCACATGGTGGCCAAGTGCAGCATTATGCCCACACCACCCACACCCATCGTTCCCTGCAGCCCGACATGGGACAGGAGCCATCGCTGGGCGTGCAGAGCCAGTCCCTCAGAAATTAGAGTCAGAGTCAGGGCCCACGTCTGCGCCGCAAGTGCTGAACCCTGAAACAACGAAACTTTTGGTTGCTGCGTGGTCCCAGTATTCCGATTCAAGGAAGATGTCACAGGTATCCCATAACCACAGACTCCCTACACCTCAATGATCTGAGAAAGGTATCCCGAGTATCCTATAACCCCAGACCCTCTATACATTAACCACGCAGCAAGAAAAGTGCAGGACAATCATGAATTTCTACTGCGCCAAAATATTTAAATATGTCTGGGGAGTATGTATACTTTTGCATATGTGTATATGTATGTGTGTGTGGATGTATACTTTTGCATATGTATACATATACACATATATTACTATTGGACGTAGTAGTAGAGATAGTAGTAGTCGTAGTAATTAGTAGTAGTAATTATATCTCATGGGATGAAAAACAGGTAATTCCACTCTCTAACACACGTCCATAAGGGACTCGTAAAGAAAACAAAGAAAATAAAACAGGAGCACTGCAGTGGCCCTAATGACTCAAGCTAGGAAAGAAAAAAACAAGGAAAAAATCAAAAGACAAGAGAAATGAAGGAAAAAGAGAAGAGAGGCCAAGAGACTAGGTGAGAAGGCATAGGTCAGGTCATGTTACTAGTGTTCCTAAGATTAGAACATTTGAAAATGTATTGAAAAGGGGAAGCATATGTTGAAACAAAACCGGGAATAAGATTTATGTTAGGAATGCTGTGTATAAGGACAGATTCCACAAGACAACGTCTGTGAAGGCTAGTTTATAGGATGGCTATGATCATTAACATGACAAAAGAGCATTGTTAGTATTAACCAGATCCCTCTCACGCATTATATCTGAACCTATGAGGTCCCTCTCAAGCATTGTATCTGAACCTATGAGGTCTCTCTCAAGCATTGTATCTAAACCTATGAGGTCCCTCTCAAGCATTGTATCTGAACCTATGAGGTCCCTCTCAAGCATTGTATCTAAACCTATGAGGTCCCTCTCAAGCATTGTATCTGAACCTATGAGGTCCCTCTCAAGCATTGTATCTGAACCCATGAGGTCCCTCTCAAGCATTGTGTCTGAACCTATGAGGTCCCTCTCAAGCATTGTATCTGAACCTATGAGGTCCCTCTCAAGCATTGTATCTGAACCTATGAGGTCCCTCTCAAGTATTGTATCTGAACCTATGAGGTCCCTCTCAAGCATTGTATCTGAACCTATGAGGTCCCTCTCAAGCATTGTATCTGAACCTATGAGATCCCTCTCAAGTATTGTATCTGAACCTATGAGGTCCCTCTCAAGCATTGTATCTGAACCTATGAGGTTCCTCTTAAGCATTATAGCTAAGCCTATGAGGTCTCTTTCAAACGTTATATATGAACCCATGATGTCCATCTCCAGCATTATATGTGAACCTTTCAGGTCCCTCGAAAACATTCTCCCTGAAGTTTTTAAGTCTCCCAGAAACCTCACTTTATTTTTGCTAGAACAGCTCATAGTGATAATAATAATAATAATTGTAACAACTATTACAGCCACCATTATCACGATCAGCTCCCCAACTACCATAACCGCCATTACAACCACCATTCTTACAGCGCTGGCTGGTAGCCACCACATGATGAGAGGTGCGGAGGTGTTGAAAGCTCACCTGCGGCGTCATCTCCTGCAGGAGCCAGATACCGAAGGTGAAGGAGAATGCGGCGAGACAGCCGTTGGCAAGCACCCAGGCGTGGAAGGTAAGGCGACGGATCCCCTCCGTCAGTACCTGCAGTAGTATCACATTTGTATGCAAATCAGTTTACCTCAGCTCATTTCAGAGCCCTCCCTTCTCTCTCTCGACGACGATTTCTTGGTGCCGGTAAAGGGCTCTTGATCTAGGGAACTGGAATCGATCTCTCCTTGCTAGGATCGAAGGTGATTGACTCCTATTTCCTCAAGGAACTTAATGTAATAATAATAATAATAATAATAATAATAATATAGACAGAGTTTACAAACCTCTAGTATGCATCTAACAACAGTCGACCAAGGAGAATTGACATGGCAGTATATGCACACCGAGAGGTGTATATCTCGGTAAATATACGCAGTGCATATACAGAGGTGTATATCTCAGTGTGTATGCACCGGAAGGTATGAGTATATATACACCGAGAGGCATATATCTCGCGGTGTATATGCACTGAAAGTTTAGTTAACCCTATCTAAGTGATTAAAGTATTCTTAATGTTAGTGTTCATATGATTTGCAGCTTTAATAACCCACGTGCAGTCGATTGTCTTGAAACTTCAACGTTCCATGCAGCCTCTTAGCAACCTGCTCTCGGGGGGGAACGTTTTCCAACTTATTACAGCGCGTGATTCTCAGCACGAGCTAAACATTTGCAATACTGTCTTTTGTTTACCCGGCTGTAAGTAAATAAATTCGTTGTCATTCAGATGTTCAGTATGAGGACGAGTTACTTTTAGATGACTTGAAATACATGTCACCTCTGGTAAAAAAAAAAAAAAGTCGGTCTCCAATGTTGTCGTCCTAAAACATCTGTAACTTCAAAAGGTCATCTGCTGAGGGTTAAGGTTTTCAGAGCCTCTGTGGGCAAGCAGCCTTACTCAGGGGTAAAGGTCGCACTCTTTCATTGGTCCCTTTCAAGGTCAGTCTTACAAAGGATGACAGTACAACCTTTCATAAGTGACTTGCAAAATCAGTCTCTGAAAGATCAGAGCTTCTCAGATGTGCCCTGAAAGTTCAGTTATTTCTGTTCTTATTGCGACAACGTTTCACTCTTATTTTAATTTTAAATTCCTATTAAACGTTAAACCCATGTGGGTCATTCAGCGTAAGACATGGTGGAGGCTCGATCCTCCGTCTGCTGAATGTTTCACTTTGTATAGAGCTTCATCAAAATCTGTATACAATAAAAACGTTTTTCCAAACAAAAGCCTGCTGTATAGCGTCTCTTGCCTCAATAAAAGAATAAATATTAAACTTTAAATTCAAATAACATTTAAATATAGATGGTCTATGCTAACATTTATGTCTGTAGTTAACTTCGTGAATCTGTCAAAGTTGGTGCTTTGTGAATTTAGTAACTGTAGTAGCGGCTTCAGGCGAAGATGCAGTACCGTGAGGCTAAGGTCGATTTAAGTAAGTTTATTCAGGTATACACAAATGCAGTTACATAGATTATCATACATAGCAGCATATGTGTAGAGAACCTAGGATTACCCAAAAAAGTCAGAGTGATATTTCCATTGGGGTCCTTTAATTATATTCACTGAAGTGTAGCTTAAAATATGTATGGATACTGTCGGGCGAGTAAACATTGTGTATAATAATCTTTGTTTGCAAACTTGAGATTTAACACTTTCGTGAACTTTGTATAAACAAGGCTTAAAGTAAGTTCAAACCCTGGTAGTGATGCCGCCTGGCTAGCCTGGGAATGAACCCTGGTGGTGATGTCACTGGCTAGCCTGGGAGCGAACCCTGGTGGTAATGTCATTGACTAGCCTAGGAGTGAACCCTGGTGGTGATGCCACTGGCTAGCCTAGGAGTGAACCCTGGTGGTGATGCCACTGGCTAGCCTGGGAGTGAACCCTGGTGGTGATGCCACTGGCTAGCCTGGGAGTGAATCCTGGTGGTGATGCCACTGGCTAGCCTGGGAGTGAACCCTGGTGGTGATGCCATTGGCTAGCCTGGGAGTGAACCCTAGTGGTGATACCACTGGCTAGCCTGGGAGTGAACCCTGGTGGTGATGCCACTGGCTTGCCTGGGGGTAAGCCTAGGCAGGGATACCACCTGGCTAGCCTGGGGGCAAACCCTGGCAGGGATACCATCTGGCTAGTCCGTGTTTAAGCCAGCATAATGACTTTACACTATTCAATATATAGTCTGTGTAATACAAAAGAAAAAAGGTTACGATGCATTTAAAACAAATAAGGGCATGTTTAAATTAATACCACGTTGTTTCACAGTAGGGTGGTGTGTACGAGTTAGTGAGGTAAAAATAAGAACACAAGACTCAATACTGAGTTTTCACTCACCTCATCGTCCAGGTAGAGAGAGAGTGGGCGCCGAGTCCTGGGAGGGTCCACGGAACCGTAGGGTATGGGCACCACTAGAAGTACACACAGGGCACACACGCCCACGGCTAGGTGCACGCTTGCCATCCCGCCGTATACGCCCGCTTCTAGGCCCACCATGCACGCTATGATGGAGAGGACTCCTCCACCCAATAGCCAAGCACCCGAGGTGAGACGTGACCATGTCTTGTGAGCAGCGTAGGTGCTAAGGTGGAAGGTGTGAGTGATAGTGCGCTGCAGAATGTCATGACTCACGCCTCCTTCGTCGTAACCATGGGAGTAACAGTGCCACAGTTGGGCCATACTGGCCTCCACCCCCGACCCAATAAACCCACCTATAGTCAGCAGTATAGCCACACCCATTTTCACTCCAACACCACTGACATAGTTACCTGGCAGGCTTCCCGTCTCCTCTATTCGCTCACGCTGAGCAATTGTGCGAGACTTGGTTATACTTGCATCATCTATGCTTGTTTGACTTGCTGTCTTGTTATTTTCATTATCTTTATTCATGTTTTCTGTGATAAAAGAGAGGGATCGGCGGGTTCGCTTGGGAATCTTGTGTGACCTGATCCCTGACTTCAGTTCGTCACCATTTAGGTACTTACTTCCTGATGCGCCAGCTTGTCTTACTGGCCGGGATAAATATGACTGAAGTTTATTGTTGGACGGTCTTGGACGGTTGAGCTCCGAAAAAGACCGATGTTGTTGGTCATCCCAATCTAAGTCTGAAGCTGACAGCGAACGCTCAGCATCGCCTGAAGAAAGACGGGGTGACGGGAATACCTGGGGTAGAATGTGATTGCCAAGATGACTTTTCCTTTGCCTACTCCTACTTTTAGTGTCGCCAAGGCTTACATCTTTATTCATGGCTGGGTCTTCTTGGCCTGATTTGCTTCTGTGATTGGTCTGTGGTGCTGCTGGAAACTTATTTAACCGGGACCTAGGATTCCATGGAATATGGTCCAACCTGTTAAATTTGGTCTGCAAGGATCTTTGCTGGCCAAAAAGCGTTAAGGAAACGTTTGCTGAAGATTTTCTCTGCGAACTGGGTTTAGAAAGTGTGTCAAGTGAATAATGGAATGGAATGCCATTGTGGTGGCTGGAACCAGAGTTTCTGACCAGGGAACTCTCATCTCCTTGGTGACCATCGTTGTCACTGTCGTAATAGTAGTTATCGCCGTTGTTTGATTCAGAGTCCTCAGGAGATGTGTCGTTATCATTCACATAATTGACATCTACATCCTGATCACTGTTTTCCAGACTGTCTCGAAATCCTCTCGCTGTTGTCGTCTTGATAAGATTTTTCTGTGCATTATATTTGTAAATGTTTAGCTTATTCGTGGACCTTGGACTAGTGAAAGTGAGAGTTTTCTGTTTATTTTCTGGACCTTCATCTGTCATCGTCACTGAAGGTCCTATACTATCTTCTCCTGGCATTAATTCTGTGCTATCGGTGACAAATATTTGGGAATCATCTGTAACTGTCATATGAGAATAAAAGGGCACTGTCTCTTTGGCTGTGGTGGAATTATAGATCATGGATGATATGTCGGCAGTTGTGGACGTATTCGTGGTACTTGTAGTGGCAGTTGTGATAGCAGGTTTCTGCGAGGTTGTAATATTTGGATACCTCATTGTGGTCATATTGTTTGTTGTCTTTAAAATGACAATGCTTCCGTTCTTATGACCCATCGTTGAAGTCGGCAGCTCTGATAGGGTTTTTGGAAGTGATGTTGATGGAGATGTTGATGGCTTCGAGGATGATGATCCTGGGCGTAAGGTGGAAAGGGATATGAGTGGTGGGGAAGTAGGAGAAGCAGGAAGCAGGTGATTTTCGTGGTAGCATAAGCTTGTACGTTCTCCTGTGCCCTGCTGCTGGAGTATCACTGCTGATACTTGCAGTGCGATGGCAGCGGCCAGCAACAGCAACAGGAACAGCCGGCGCACTGCTCCACTCCGGGTCCAGCGTACGCCCGCAAGGCATGTTACCACGCCCACGCTGGATGCCAAGGTGGTGATACATGTTGCCACGCCTACACCTGCGGTAAGAAACCTCGTTACTCACATAAACACACACAGGGACGTAAGTGAAAATAAAGTTTCTGAGCGTCTTCCTTCACAGTCGAACATGGAATAGTACGTACAATAAACAGAAAAGAGGAGAAAGTAAGCCGCATAGAACTAGCAAACACAGGACAATAAGCTAGAATATAGACAAAACCTCGAAAGAACTGGACATATTATAAGCAAAATAACTCATAAAATATTGCATAAGTGTTCGCAATAAAGCGAACAGAATTCTTGGCTTCATATCAAGAAGCATAAATAATAGGAGTCCTCGGGTTGTTCTTCAACTCTATATATCTTTGGTTAGGCCTCGTTTAGATTATGCTGCACAGTTCTGATCACCGTATTACAGAATGGATATAAATGCACTGGAAAACGTACAGAGGAGGATAAAGTTGATCCCATGTATTAGAAATCTTCTCTATGAGGACAGACTGAGGGCCCTGAATCTGCATTCTCTAGAAATTAGGGGGGATATGACTGAGGTGTATAAATGGAAAACAGGAATAAATAAAGGTGATGTAAATAGCATGCTAAAAGTATCTAGCCTAGACAGGACTCGCAGCACTGGCTTTAAGTTGGAAAAAATCAGATTCGGGAAGGATATAGGAAAGCACTGGTTTGGTAACAGAGTTGTGGATGAGCGGAACAAACTTCCGAGTACCGTCATAGAAGCTAAGACGTTGGGTAGTTTTAAAAATAAGTTAGATAAATATATGAGTGGGTGTGAGTTGGACCTGACTAGCTTGTGCTAATGGGTCTGATGCCGTGCTCCTTAAGTGGATGTGATCTGATCTGACTAGGTGGGTCATTGATTTAAACCGGGAGGTGACTTAGACCTGCCTCGCCAGTAGGCCTGCTGCAGTGTTCCTTCTTTCTTATGTTCTTAAGAGTGAACAGACTGGATATGGTTATCTTCAGTGAAACACACGGAAGAAGAAGCCTGCCAGACACCTTCACGATGACTAAATTTCAGTATTCGAAAAAGCAACAGGTCCGAGTTATACAATAGTGCCAGACACAGCGTACCATCTGAGGGTGACACAGCGTACTATCTGAGGGTGACACAGCGTACCATCTGAGGGTGACACAGCGTACCATCTGAGGGTGACAGCGTACCATCTGAGGGTGACACAGCGTACCATCTGAGGGTGACACAGCGTACCATCTGAGGGTGACACAGCGTACCATCTGAGGGTGACACAGCGTACCATCTGAGGGTGACACAGCTTACCATCTGAGGGTGACACAGCATACCATCTGAGGGTGACACAGCGTACCATCTGAGGGTGACACAGCGTACCATCTGAGGGTGACAGCGTACCATCTGAGGGTGACACAGCGTACCATCTGAGGGTGACACAGCGTACCATCTGAGGGTGACACAGCATACCATCTGAGGGTGACACAGCGTACCATCTGAGGGTGACAGCGTACCATCTGAGGGTGACACAGCGTACCATCTGAGGGTGACACAGCGTACCATCTGAGGGTGACACAGCGTACCATCTGAGGGTGACACAGCATACCATCTGAGGGTGACACAGCGTACCATCTGAGGGTGACAGCGTACCATCTGAGGGTGACACAGCGTACCATCTGAGGGTGACACAGCGTACCATCTGAGGGTGACACAGCATACCATCTGAGGGTGACACAGCATACCATCTGAGGGTGACACAGCGTACCATCTGAGGGTGACACAGCGTACCATCTGAGGGTGACACAGCATACCATCTGAGGGTGACACAGCGTACCATCTGAGGGTGACACAGTGTACCATCTGAGGGTGACACAGCGTACCATCTGAGGGTGACACAGCGTACCATCTGAGGGTGACACAGCGTACCATCTGAGGGTGACACAGCATACCATCTGAGGGTGACACAGCGTACCATCTGAGGGTGACACAGTGTACCATCTGAGGGTGACACAGCGTACCATCTGAGGGTGACACAGCATACCATCTGAGGGTGACACAGCGTACCATCTGAGGGTGACACAGCGTACCATCTGAGGGTGACACAGCGTACCATCTGAGGGTGACACAGCGTACCATCTGAGGGTGACACAGCGTACCATCTGAGGGTGACACAGCATACCATCTGAGGGTGACACAGCGTACCATCTGAGGGTGACACAGCATACCATCTGAGGGTGACACAGCGTACCATCTGAGGGTGACACAGCGTACCATCTGAGGGTGACACAGCGTACCATCTGAGGGTGACACAGCGTACCATCTGAGGGTGACACAGCGTACCATCTGAGGGTGACACAGCGTACCATCTGAGGGTGACACAGCGTACCATCTGAGGGTGACACAGCGTACCATCTGAGGGTGACACAGCGTACCATCTGAGGGTGACACAGCGTACCATCTGAGGGTGACACAGCGTACCATCTGAGGGTGACACAGCGTACCATCTGAGGGTGACTCAGCGTACCATCTGAGGGTGACACAGCGTACCATCTGAGGGTGACACAGCGTACCATCTGAGGGTGACACAGCGTACCATCTGAGGGTGACAGCGTACCATCTGAGGGTGACAGCGTACCATCTGAGGGTGACACAGTGTACCATCTGAGGGTGACACAGCGTACCATCTGAGGGTGACACAGCGTACCATCTGAGGGTGACACAGCGTACCATCTGAGGGTGACACAGCGTACCATCTGAGGGTGACACAGCGTACCATCTGAGGGTGACACAGCGTACCATCTGAGGGTGACACAGCGTACCATCTGAGGGTGACACAGCGTACCATCTGAGGGTGACACAGCGTACCATCTGAGGGTGACACAGCGTACCATCTGAGGGTGACACAGCGTACCATCTGAGGGTGACACAGCGTACCATCTGAGGGTGACACAGCGTACCATCTGAGGGTGACACAGCGTACCATCTGAGGGTGACACAGCGTACCATCTGAGGGTGACACAGCGTACCATCTGAGGGTGACACAGCGTACCATCTGAGGGTGACACAGCGTACCATCTGAGGGTGACACAGCGTACCATCTGAGGGTGACACAGCATACCATCTGAGGGTGACACAGCGTACCATCTGAGGGTGACACAGCGTACCATCTGAGGGTGACACACCGTACCATCTGAGGGTGACACAGCGTACCATCTGAGGGTGACACAGCGTACCATCTGAGGGTGACACAGCGTACCATCTGAGGGTGACACAGCGTACCATCTGAGGGTGACACAGCATACCATCTGAGGGTGACACAGCGTACCATCTGAGGGTGACACAGCGTACCATCTGAGGGTGACACAGCG
Organism: Cherax quadricarinatus; assembly: GCF_038502225.1. Lineage (NCBI taxonomy): Eukaryota > Metazoa > Arthropoda > Malacostraca > Decapoda > Parastacidae > Cherax > Cherax quadricarinatus. The sequence goes on from NC_091339.1 coordinate 1,384,570, forward strand.
TACCATCTGAGGGTGACACAGCGTACCATCTGAGGGTGACACAGCGTACCATCTGAGGGTGACACAGCGTACCATCTGAGGGTGACACAGCGTACCATCTGAGGGTGACACAGCGTACCATCTGAGGGTGACACAGCGTACCATCTGAGGGTGACACAGCGTACCATCTGAGGGTGACACAGCGTACCATCTGAGGGTGACACAGCGTACCATCTGAGGGTGACACAGCGTACCATCTGAGGGTGACACAGCGTACCATCTGAGGGTGACACAGCGTACCATCTGAGGGTGACACAGCGTACCATCTGAGGGTGACACAGCGTACCATCTGAGGGTGACACAGCGTACCATCTGAGGGTGACACAGCGTACCATCTGAGGGTGACACAGCGTACCATCTGAGGGTGACACAGCGTACCATCTGAGGGTGACACAGCGTACCATCTGAGGGTGACACAGCGTACCATCTGAGGGTGACACAGCGTACCATCTGAGGGTGACACAGCGTACCATCTGAGGGTGACACAGCGCGATAAAACAAAAATCAAGAAACATTTACTACACTAAACCTACAATATGAAGGTCACATCAAGACAAATTTATCATAGTCACGTGCTGGGTAGTTAACCATAAAGTTGATCTTCGGAAATCTATGCCAAAGCACATTAAAGACACTTAACCACATACGTGGGACATATGTGCAATTATGTAGCGCCAGTGTGCAATCCAGACATAGTCAAACAAAAAGCTAAGCTCGAGAAAGTTCAAAGGTATAAATCTAGACTGGCGCCTGAGCTGAGAGAAGGAATAATCTGAAGGGATATGACCGCGACATACAAAATACTCCAGCTTGTCAAAGACAGGTTCTACTAGGGAGGTTCTAGAACTCTGGAAGTTTCAGGTCTTCCTTCATCCACACTGGTTTAGCGCTTGCTTTTAATAAAATAACGTGGAATAAGGGAAAATGAAAGGCAACTTTACGCTCATCTGAACTACAAGACACCGAGAATATTCCAACATAAGAATACAAAATAATTTTAATGAACTGCTAGTAAAAGCTGAGTCCATGATAGGGGAGTAGTTGAAGAAATCTTACCTGGAGTTTACCTGGAGAGGGTTTCGGGGGTCAACGCCCCCGCGGCTCGGTCTGAGACCAGGCCTCGTGGTGGATCAGGGTCTAATCAACCAGGGTGTTGCTGCTGGCCGCATGCAAACTGACGTATGAACTACAGCCCGGCTGCTCAGGTACTAACTTTAGGTGCCTGTCCACTGCCTTCTTGAAAACAGTCAGGGGTCTGATGGTAAGCTCCCTTATGTGTGCTGGAAGGCAGTTGAACAGTCTTGGGCCCCTGACACTTATTGTGCATAGTTCAGGAGTAGATATGAAGAATCCAGAAACCCACATAACCAGCTGATTAAAGCTTCAGCCCAAAAGCTGAAGCTCGACCCCCAGAAAGCACAGTTAAGTAAGTACATTGGTTTTCAGTTTAAAATTATTATAAAAATATTGAATAAGTTGGAAGAATAAATGTAGACAATAAATAATTACCACAGACGAAACAGGCATAAAAATTAATATTAATGATAATTATATATAAACATATTGACGAACAACTAAATCATATTTTATTGAAATAAAAATAAATAAATACAGTAATAAAGGAAATGACGCGGAATCAATGAACAACGATAATAAATTAGACAAAAGAGTGAACGCTGAAAACGTTGAAAACGTAAACGGGAGGAAGAAAGACGAGTGAAGAAGATGAAGCTAATGTAAGAACGAAGAGGAAGAGAGGAAGTAAAAGAGTGAAGACAGTGAAGAAATGAAGAACCTTAACATAAATCAAATGAAGAAACTTAGAAAACGATGAAATAGAAAAAAGTGATAATAACAAAAACATAAAAAAGAGATAACGACGAACAATAAAGACAATGATAACGGAACGATTAAAAATATCAAGAAACTAGGAACAAGAGAGATAAAACAGAAGGAAGAAACACAGAAATAACAGCAGGAAAGAGCCACAGCTTGAGAGCCAAGGAACACATACACCACACATACACCACACATACACCACACACACATACACCACACACACATACACCACACACACATACACCACACATACACCACACATACACCACACATACACCACACATACACCACACATACACCACACACACATACACCACACATACACCACACATACACCACACATACACCACACATACACCACACATACACCACACACACATACACCACACACACATACACCACACATACACCACACATACACCACACATACACCACACATACACCACACACACATACACCACACACACATACACCACACATACACCACACACACATACACCACACATACACCACACATACACCACACACACATACACCACACATACACCACACATACACCACACATACACCACACATACACCACACACACATACACCACACACACATACACCACACATACACCACACACACATACACCACACATACACCACACACACATACACCACACACACATACACCACACATACACCACACATACACCACACACACATACACCACACATACACCACACATACACCACACATACACCACACATACACCACACATACACCACACACACATACACCACACACACATACACCACACATACACCACACACACATACACCACACATACACCACACATACACCACACACACATACACCACACATACACCACACATACACCACACATACACCACACATACACCACACACACATACACCACACACACATACACCACACATACACCACACACACATACACCACACATACACCACACATACACCACACACACATACACCACACACACATACACCACACATACACCACACACACATACACCACACATACACCACACATACACCACACATACATACACCACACATACACCACACACACATACACCACACATACACCACACATACATACACCACACATACACCACACACACATACACCACACATACACCACACACACATACACCACACATACACCACACATACACCACACACACATACACCACACACACATACACCACACATACACCACACACACATACACCACACATACACCACACATACACCACACACACATACACCACACATACACCACACACACATACACCACACATACACCACACATACACCACACATACACCACACACACATACACCACACATACACCACACATACACCACACACACATACACCACACATACACCACACATACACCACACACACATACACCACACATACACCACACATACACCACACATACACCACACACACATACACCACACATACACCACACATACATCACACACACATACACCACACATACACCACACATACACCACACACACATACACCACACATACACCACACATACACCACACACACACATACACCACACATACACCACACATACACCACACATACACCACACATACACCACACATACACCACACACACATACACCACACATACACCACACATACACCACACATACACCACACATACACCACACACACATACACCACACACACATACACCACACATACACCACACATACACCACACATACACCACACACACACCACACACACACCACACATACACCACACATACACCACACATACACCACACATACACCACACACACACCACACACACACCACACATACACCACACATACACCACACATACACCACACACACATACACCACACACACATACACCACACATACACCACACATACACCACACATACACCACACACACATACACCACACACACATACACCACACACACATACACCACACATACACCACACATACACCACACATACACCACACATACACCACACACACATACACCACACACACATACACCACACATACACCACACACACATACACCACACATACACCACACACACATACACCACACACACATACACCACACACACATACACCACACACACATACACCACACACATACACCACACACACATACACCACACACACATACACCACACACACACCACACATACACCACACATACACCACACATACACCACACATACACCACACATACACCACACACACACCACACACATACACCACACATACACCACACACACACCACACACACATACACCACACACACATACACCACACACACACACACCACACATACACCACACACATACACCACACACACACACCACACACACATACACCACACACACATACACCACACACACATACACCACACATACACCACACACACACCACACACACACCACACACACATACACCACACACACATACACCACACATACACCACACACATACACCACACACATACACCACACACACATACACCACACACACATACACCACACACACATACACCACACACACATACACCACACATACACCACACATACACCACACATACACCACACATACACCACACACACACCACACACACATACACCACACATACACCACACATACACCACACACACACCACACACACACATACACCACACACACATACACCACACACACACCCCACACATACACCACACACATACACCACACACACATACACCACACACACATACACCACACACACATACACCACACACATACACCACACACACATACACCACACACACATACACCACACATACACCACACACATACACCACACACACATACACCACACACACATACACCACACACACATACACCACACACACATACACCACACATACACCACACATACACCACACATACACCACACACACATACACCACACATACACCACACACACATACACCACACACACATACACCACACACACATACACCACACACATACACCACACTACACCACACATACACCACACATACACCACACATACACCACACACACATACACCACACATACACCACACATACACCACACATACACCACACACACATACACCACACATACACCACACATACACCACACACACACCACACACACACCACACACACATACACCACACACACATACACCACACATACACCACACACACATACACCACACACACACCACACACACATACACCACACACACATACACCACACATACACCACACACACATACACCACACATACACCACACATACACCACACACACACCACACACACATACACCACACACACATACACCACACATACACCACACATACACCACACACACATACACCACACATACACCACACATACACCACACACACACCACACACACATACACCACACACACATACACCACACATACACCACACACACATACACCACACACACAAACACCACACAGAGACCCCACACAAACACCACACACAGACACCACACACAGACACCACACACAGACACCACACAGACACCACACAGACACTCCACACACAAACACCACACAGAGACCACACACAGACACCACACACAGACACCACACAGACACCACACACAGACACCACACAGACACCACACAGACACTCCACACACACACACCACACAGACACCACACAGACACTCCACACACACACACCACACAGACACCACACAGACACTCCACACACACACACCACACAGACACCACACAGACACCATGCACACATACACCACATACAGACACCACACAGACACCACACAGACACCACACAGACACCACACACACACCACACAGAGACCCCACACAGACACCACACACAGACACCACACAGACACCACACAGACACCACACATGGACTTACCAACATTTTTCCTTTACTCAGGAACGCTCGTACAGTCCAGCCAAGAGAGGAAGAAAAAATTTAATAAATAGACGAAGATTTATGTAAAAAGTAAGACAATAACACAGACTGAGTTAAAACTTTACAGACTGTACATAATGTTTTACAAGGCTAGGACTGGAATATGCAGCATCGGTGAGCAGCCCTTTGTTAGGAAAGGTTCTGTATTATTATTATAATCAAGGGGGAAGCGCTAAACCCGGAGGATTATACAGCGCCTGGGGGGAGGATGTGGAAGGCATTCAGGCTTAATTCGGGGAACTGGAGCACAGATCCAATTCCCTAAATCAACAGCCCCTCACCAACATCAAGGAACCTTCCCTGAGGGGAAAGGTTCTGTAGTTTTTCAGTAGACTGATCTCGGAGCTGAGTGGCGTGAATTACAAGCTGTTAAATCTCGCTTCCCAAGAGTGGACAAGATACAGAGAAGGCATGATCACGACGTACAAAATACTTCGTGGTATAAACAGGATGCATTAGGACCTACTTTTTTCAAGACGAGGCTAAAGGACCAGAACGAAGGGACACAAATGGAAGCTGAATACCCTGAAGAGTTACACTTTATATAGAACTTCAGCGTTAGATTAATGAGTTGCTGGAACAAGCTTGGAGGAGATGGGATGGATGCTGAAGCCACACATATCAAAGCAGGTATGATAAAAATCACATGGACTAAGATGTACCTAAACTAATCAAATGAAGGTCAAGAGACCTGATGACTTCTGTACAGAGACGGAGCAGCTGGAACGATGATCCCTGGAACTACTAACTGATGTATCTGTATATGTAAAATGTATTGCTTTGAATTTTTCACTCTCGTATTTCTGATTTACCACTGTGCATCCCAGGAGATGAAACAACTCCAGCAATTACAGCTGGATGAAGGCACACGACACGTAATATGTAACAAACACAATGACAAAAAAAGCCCAACAAACAGTTATCAGAGAAAGACAAGAGCATCACACAGATAAATATGTAATACCGTCATAACGGATGTGGAGAAAAGATAGTCACATCAGGAAAGAGACACGTAAGTATAAGCAAGTATGGGATATTGACAGTGTGGGGGAGACAGCGAGAAACAGACAGCAAGGTTTGACGCAGACAAACAGCAAGGGTGATAAGAGAAAGCGACAATGAAAGAGACAGTGAGAGGGAGAGGCAGCGGTGGCAATACAGACACCGAAGGCAACAGGCAATCCTACCATACCTGTGTCTGGCTTCTGACACAAGCATGCCACAATTTATGCTTAATGAGTTGAGAGCATTTATGGATGACAGAGAATCAGTTACAATTAAACTGTCAATCTTTGATACATAGATGCATTTCAGTGCAAGGAGTATGGCAAACAGTTCTGTCTGAAGGGTAGAGGCCCAATTATTGATGCGTGCTCCAATTTCTTTAAGAGAGCCATCACTCTGTACGACAACAGCAGCACTACCAGCTGCACCAGTGGATTGGTGAACAGAACCATCAACGTAAATAATTTGCGAGAGTGTGTGCTGTGTGACTAAGTTATCAATACAGCTTAAGGCCTCATGTTTGGCTTCAAGGCGAAGTTTTGGTTGTGATTTAAGAAGTAGTTTGGGGGGAAATGGAGGAATGGTAGTTTGGAATGGGATAATATTCCATGGAGCGGAGAAGTGCCGCTGTTGCCTTACTTGACATAGATCATGTATCTGATTCATGCGGAGGTCGGTTCCAGTCTTTTCGATCCATCTGGAGGAGTGTTCATCAGTGCTGAGGAAAGTTTGGAGGGCTTCTGTGCAGGGGTTTGAATGCAGACTCTTGGATGTCACTACCGCCCGGCTCCGGCTGGGTTACAAGTATCTTTGGCAGGTTAAATCACCACCACCAGATGTAGACCAAACGAAATGTAAACTTTGCCAGATGGATTATTGTCACACCTTGCGTCATTATGTACTGGAGTGTGATAAAATTAATGAATTTAGAAACAACTCACTCAGAAGTGTTCAAGAAATGGCTAAGTATTTTATCCACAGTGGTATATTACAGACCATTCTGGAGAAATACCCTGACTTTGCTAGCTGTAAATAAAGCATTACCACATATGTGCATGTGTGTGTGTGTGTGTGTGTGTGTGTGTGTGTGTGTGTGTGTGTGTGTGTGTGTGTGTGTGTTTGTGTGTTTGTGTGTGAGTGTGTGTGTGTGTGTTTGTGTGTGTGTGTGTGTGTGTGTGTGTGTGTGTGTGTGTGTGTGTGTGTGTGTGTGAGTATGAGTGTGTGTGTGTGTGTATGAGTGTGTGTGTGTGTATGAGTGTGTGTGTGTGTGTGTGTATGAGTGTGTGTGCGTGTGTGTGTATGAGTTTGTGTGTGTGTGTGTGTGTGTGTGTGTGTGTGTGTGTGTGTGTGTGTGTGTGTGTGTGTGTGTTTATGTGTGTGTGTGTATGAATTTGTATGTGTGTGTGTGAGAGAGAGACTCAGCAATCAACATTTGCACCAATAACTCACTACAGTTGTGACCGGGTGTGGAAGTGTGAATTGCTCATTACTCTAAAATTTGTTCATGATTGCAGCCATGTATAAACGTAAGTAACCATTCTTACAGTATTCATTACCTTTGTAACTTGTGAGTTCATTACCTTTGTAACTTGTGAGTTCATTACCTTGTACCTAGTTCAGCCATCAAAACTTTGGAGCCCGGTCCCTGGACCCATTGTGTACCTCTGTAATCTGTAAATACCTTTGTAACTTGTCATGATTGTGACTAGACCTACATGGAGTTCATTACCTTTGTAAATTGTGAGTTCATTACCTTTGTAAATTGTGAATTCATTACCTCTGTAACTTGCTCAGCTATCAAAACTTTGAGGCCCAGTCCCTGGACCAATTATGTACCTCTGTAATCTTTTGACTACCGCCCACAGGATGGGTATGGGGTGCATAATAAACATATTAAACTAAGGCAACAGACAGTGAGAGTGACACAAAGGGGGCACAGACAGCGAAGGAAACATAGGTAACGATGGTTACACAGTTACCGACGGCAATAAACACTTCAAGGGTCACACCGCGAGGAAAACATACGTAACGATGCGAACATAATAAACACAACAAAAGTGGCATAGATTACAAAGGTGACATAGCTAACGAGGGTATACACTGGATAAAGTTAGTGGAGAACTTACCAAGGGCTGAAAATCCAGCAGCTTTGAGTATGAGAGGCGTCCAGGGTAATAGCACTTCCTGGCTGCCAGTCAACAAGAAAAGGAAGGTATTGACCAGCCACATCCCTTTCACGCCCACATCTTCGCCCTTACCCACGCCCACGCCCATTACTGCGTTAGATCCTTCACGAGGGCCTCACTTAGGTATTGGTCGGAGGAAAATTCCTGGAACTCTTGGTGAGGACCAGCAGTGCAGGTGGCATTGTTCTTGCCACCTGCAGAGTGCGGCACTAACCACTTGGCAGAGAGGAAGCGGCACTGACCACCTGGTAGAAAGAATGCGGCACTGACCACCTGGCAGAGAGGATACGGCACAGCTTCACTTGGCAGAAAATATTGGCACTGCCTCACGTGAAGGAAAAGTAGATATTTAGTTAGAAACTAGTAACTTGCTGCCTTGGTAGCCCTAGTGCAGACGATGAGTGGTGGAGTGGAGGTAATAAACTTAATCAAGGAGAGCAAAACTGAGGAGTCGTTTTGGTGGTCGCTGGTGTTTGCTTTTCCTTGTTGACACAGACGTCTGTCCCGCCAGTCACGTTTGTCAGCAGTCATTCAAATAATGTATTTTATATATAACCGTTGGCTTACAGTACTCTGTTAGTACTCGACTTTGTTTGTTTTTTCCTTAAATTGTTCAATTTGAAAAAATAAAATATCCGTTTTTACCTGGAATGAATATAAACACAAAATTAGTAAATACACTCATCCATTAATGAGTTCGAAGAGCACTGTCGTTATAACAGGATATAATCAGGTTTGAGGAAAATAAGGGGAGGGTAGCTTGGATCAAGAGCACATCACCAGCTTCAAGACGCCCTCCTTGAAGGGATCAGTTACAAGTAGAGCTGTAAACTTGTTCCACGTGTACCGCTGGTTAACAGTAACCACCTGCAGCACTCGGAGCACTCTGACGCTACACCCAGAATCACATATTACTGCATAACCACTATCTTGAGCAGTTAATGTTTTTACATACACAGTTTTTAAAACTAAAAATCGATAATACGTTTTCTGGAGAGCTCATTCTTACAGGTTATCTGGGCGCAACAGTTGGGAAGAGTTCTTTGTGAACATTTAAGGAGACGCCTTCTACCATGCTGTCGTCCTTACTATCACTTCACAAATATTCTGTCACATTAACATACACATATATCCTTCGATGTCACTAAATAAAAATAACTGCCATCATAATATTTGGATGTAACGTGATCCTATTTTTTTGTAATGGAGTGGAAATGTAATTCGTAGGCACGCCAGTGTTGCAGTCACGGAGCGGGTCATAATTTAACTAAGACCTGCGTCAGGGGAACATTATTCTCGACAGACAACACCACTCTGTAATTTGTTATATTCGAGAATATGAGTACAGTGATTGAGAGTATGAGCGAGAAACACAGACTGGAGTGAGTGTGGTTGTGCTGCCACGGTGGACGAGTGTTATCACTCCCGGAAGCTGCACATCCGCGCCCTTATCACCAAACAACTCACATTACCCTCTGTCGCCTCACACCGTCAATACTACATCCACTGTTCTCAAGTATTTCACTAACGGCAGAATATTTTCTTCATGTGCCCTCGACATTCACAACAGGTAGAGTATGTTGGGTCAGAGGGAGGACAGATGTGGCCGAGTGTTTTTGGCTATCCTACTCGAATGTTCACAGGAAATGTTAGAGACGGTGCATTCACACTGGTGATATTTATTTCAATGTTAAATGTCAAGCTTCCTTGACACAAAAATAACAAGGCTGAAATGGCCTGTATGTGTACTTCCATGCCTGTACTTTCATGGCACTTTACTTTTTTTGCGAAATTTAATCAATTTTGACAAAAAAGAACCCCCTTAAGTTCATGTAAAACAGATGAAGTATGTTCTTGTTACTCAACTCATCAGGAAAAAATCACGTGATAAGTCTTGTCTTGACATAAGATGACACTTTCATTGACGGTATGTGATAAAACGGTGTGTTGACGAACATGTGTGGTTAAGACAATGTCCCTATGATACGTAGCGTGACAACTGATCGCTGGCTTAATAACGGGGAAGCTGGACTTGGTAGTCTGAGTAATGAACAAGACAGAGGTAGTAATGTGATGTGCACTGCTCTCCATGAAGACCTCTGAGCCAGAGGGTCAAGGTCATTTCTTGAACGACCTTTACATATTATCCTCAGCTATACTTCTGGGTTAGAGGTCAGGCATTTGATGCTTGTTTTAAACTCACCGAGACAATTAGTGACAATAACTTCAACATGATCATGTGAGTTATTGGGTAAGACAGGAGGCAGAGCATGTTAGGGAAAAAAGCTAGAAACTTAAGGGAAAAAATATTATCGAGTTGAGTTTCGCGAAAAATCGTAACAAAAGTTGCCATGAGTAAAATTATACCTGTATACCTGGAGAGGGGTTTGGGGATCAACACCCCCGCGGACCGGTCTGTGACCAGGCCTCCTGGTGGATCAGGGTCTGATCAACCAGGCTGTAACTGCTGGCCGCACGCAGACCGACGTACGAACCACAACCCGACTGATCAGGTACTGACTTTAGGTGCCTGTCCAGCGCCTTTTTGAAGACAGTCAGGGGTCTATTGGTAATCTCCCTTATTTATGCTGGGAGGCGGTTGAACAGTCTTGGGCCCCTGGCACGTATTGTGTTGTCTCTTAGCGTATTCGTGGCGCCCCTGCTTTTCATTAGGGGATTTTGCATCTGCTGCCCAGTCTTTTGCTCTCCTAGGGAGTGATTTTCGTGTGCCAATTTGGGACTACTCCCTCTAGGATTTTCCAAGTGTCTTTCTCGCTTGCTCTCCGGGGAATACAAATTAAGGGGCTTCAATCGTTCCCAGTAGTTTAGGTGCTTTATCGTATTTATGCGTGCTGTGAAAGTTCTCTGTACATTCTCTAAGTCTGCAATTTCGCCTGCCTTGAAAGGGCCCTTAGTGTACAGCAGTATTCCAGCCTAGAGAGAACAAGCAATTTGAAGAGAGCCATCATGGGCTTGGCATCCCTAGTTTTGAAGGCTCTCATTATCCATCCTATCATTTTCTTAGCAGATATGATCGAAACATTGTTGTGAGATTTGAAAGTGAGATCCTCCGACATTATCACTCCCAGATTCTTCACATTAGTTTTTCGCTCTATTGCGTGGTTGGATTTTTTTTTATACTCCGATACGGTTTTAATTTCCTCGAGTTTTCCATATCGGAGTAATTGAAATTTCTCTTCATTGAACTTCATGTTGTTTTCCGCGGCCCATTTAAAGATTTGGTTGATGTCCCGCTTGGAGTCTTACAGTTTCTTCGATGGATGACACTGTCATGCAAATTCGGGTGTCATCCTCTGTGGCTTACATTTCTGTCTATGTCAGATATGAGGATAAGGAACAGGATGAGGGCAAGTATAGTGCCTTATGGTTAATAGTAGAAATTATTGGTCAGTATAAGTTTGATTTATTTGCAGTGTAATTATATGCATTGCCGGAAGATGGTTCATTTATTAGGTTTAATGCCCATCGATTTCACGAGGATCATGGAACTTATTAATCCCTACTGTAGGGATCAAGGTAAACTGTAAGTGTATATATATATACACTGAGACAAATCTCTCGGTATATATATATATATATATATATATATATATATATATATATATATATATATATATATATATATATATATATATATATACACTAATATTCTTAGTGCATACACATAGAATGAAAATTTGTTTATGCAATAAATCTATGAAAAACTGTCTGAACATTAGCGAAAGTATATATATCATTGATCTTAATTATACTAAATAAATTTAAAATAATCTATGATGTGTTTAGTAGAATTAGGCTAAAATAAATTGCGTTAGGTTAGGTTAAGTGAGGTCTCTAAGTTAGGTTTGGAATAAAACTAATATATATGTCGTACCGAATAAGTACAACTTGCTATTTTCTCTTAAATAGCAAGCGAAAATTTGTATATGCAATTATTTCGCAAAAATCATTCTGAACCTAACGAAAAAATATATTTCATTTTGTTTCTTTATTGTTAAATTATTGTAAACTTATCTGAAATATATTTAGTTGGATTAGGCAAAATTGAATTGCACTTGTTATAATAAGGTTAGGTAAGTTTTCTAAGGTTCTTTTGGTACAAAATTATTAATTTTACATTAACATAAATAAAAAAATATATCTTTAAATGTATAATAGAAAATTTTAGACAGGACTTAATTTTAATTGAGCTCTTGCTAATTGACCAGTTTTTACCTCAGTAGCAGTATCGAGTTAGCAGGACTCGATGCTGCTACTGAGATGGTCAAGATTCCCAGCCAGCGCTCTTAACCACTCAGCCACAAATGCCATTTGTGGCATCACTGTAAAAGCTTGCATTTGTGGTCACAGTGGTGCCTATACTAACCTTCCTATGGTGTATAAATATACCTAGTTGGATGAATCTCACTGTAGCTAGTTGGCCCAGTGGCTGATGCGTCGGTCTGGAGTTTTATGACTCTGACTGCGGGTTCTAACCCCACCTGTGGTATGGTTTATTTGCAATCGTGTCATTACGATTTCGTGTGTCGCGTGGGTACTTAATGGAGATGTAGGAGTAGGAATACACTCATAGATTGGTTGGTAACACGTAAATTGGCAGAGTCTTGAGGGGAGATAGCCCAGGCGTACCTGCCTTGCCTTATGCCTATACTATGCGAGCAAGCGCTCACATTTGCGGCTGTGTGACGTCACAAGCTAGCCACTGAGCCTAGCAAGGGATCTTACATATATATAATATGGGTGATACAACTTACGATATACTACACAAGTATATTACATAGGAATTCAGTAACCCTACTGACACGTGAGTCACGCTCAAGATTTCCAGGCAGCGCTCTTAACCGTCTGAGTAGCAGTATCAAGTCCTGCTGACTGTGATCTTTTTCTGTATATACCCGCTTGTTTTTGCGTGGTGCATATATATATATATATATATATATATATATATATATATATATATATATATATATATATATATATATATATATATATATATATATATATATATATTATTGTGACCACGAGCAAGTGATATTGATCAATAACAACACTGCACTAGTCAAGGACTCGAACCCATGCTGCTTTGGCCTGCCTCATGGTGGGTGAAAACACATGATGCCCTAATCCACTGGACCATACTATCCTTAAGAGTCATCCACACCATCGTGTGTCCTTGGGTAGCGAGTACAACATCCAGTTCCGCTGGATGTGCTACTCTTAAGGATCGTATGGTCCAGTGGATTAGGGCGTCATGTGTTTTTACCCACCATGAGGCAGCCCAAAGCAGCATGGGTTCGAGTCCTGGCTAGTGCAGTGTTGTTATATATATATATATATATATATATATATATATATATATATATATATATATATATATATATATATATATATATATATATATATATATATATATGCAATAAGATCACAGTAAACAGGTGATTTCAGAATATGCAAAACAACCACTCTGAAAGAATAGAGAAATTCCAAGCGCTTTCGTGACTACTCACATTATCAAGGAACAATAAAAGTAATGCATCAAAGGAAGGCATATTAAGGGTCTAGACTACACATCACTATCACATCCCACAACAAAGCAACACCTGATGCGCGACTCATAAGAAAGAGAACACTGCAGCAGGTCCGCTGGCCAATCTAGACAGGTCCTTCACGCAACCCACAAACTATTCTACCCAAGAATTAAGAAATTTAAAATTTATTATTTGTCCAGTGTATTATTAAATTCTTCCCAAATTCTATTAATTATAAATGGATCTAATTTATGTAAACCAAAGGAAATATTCATATTATTGTCAAAACTGCTTTTTATGAAATAAGATTCAATTATATTCCTGTCGACCATGGACTTGCTTGATACAACTTTCTCAACTTTTTGAAAATCAGTTGGATGGTTAAAATCTCTCACATGAATAAATAGAGCATTGGAATCTTGTTTTAATCTTAGTTCGAGACTTTTACCTTCACATGCCTTCGTTTCATGCATTACTTTTATTGTTCCTTGATAATGTGAGTAGTCACGAAAGCGCTTGGAATTTCTCTATTCTTTCACAGTGGTTGTTTTGCATATTCTGAAATCACCTGTTTACTGTGATCTTATATATATATATATATATATATATATATATATATATATATATATATATATATATATATATATATATATATATATTAAATATGGGGGTGGTAGGAAAAAATTCTCAAACAGCTTCAGGGAGAACCTTGAGTTTTCCCTTAAGCAAGTTTATTCTTTTTCTGAGGATGAAGGTCCCCAGAATAGTTCTAGAGGTGGTACCTCCCTATGTATATATATGTATGTATGTATATATATATATATATATATATATATATATATATATATATATATATATTATGTATATATATATATATATATATATATATATATATATATATATATATATATATATATATATATATATATATATATACACAAACACACACGTCTCAGGAAGCACACATCAACCAGATAACTGTTGCAGCATATGGACGCCTGGCAAACCTGAGACTAGCGTTCCGATACTTTAGTAAGAAATCGTTCAAGACACTACAACGTGTACGTCAGGCTCATACTGGAGTATGCAGCACCAGTTTGAAACCCACACCGGGTCAAGCACGTCAAGAAATTAGAGAAAGTGCAAAGGTTTGTGACAAGGTTAGTTCCAGAGCTAAGGGAAATGTCCTACGAAGAAATATTAAGGGAAATCGGCCTGACGACATTGGGAGACAGGAGGGTTAAGGGAGACAGGAGGGTTAAGGGAGACATGGTAACGACATACAAAATACTGCGTGGAATAGACAAAGTGGACAGAGACAGGCTGTTCCAGAGATGGGACACAGAAACAAGGGGTCACACTTGGAAGTTTAAGACTCAGATGAGTCAAAGGGATGTTACGAAGTATTTCTTCAGTCATAGAGTTGTCAGGAAGTGGAATAGTCTAGCAAGTGATGTAGTGGAGGCAGGAACCATACATAGCTTTAAGACGAGGTATGATAAAGCTCATGGAGCAGGGAGAGCGAAGACCTAGTAGCGTTCTGTGAAGAGGCGGGACCAGGAGCTGAGTCTCGACCCCTGCAACCACAATTAAGTGAGTAAACATACACACACACACCTACACCTTTACCTATTTATTATGTCGTATAATGACGTTACTCTTTGAAAGTTGGAGGGATATTTTCGTAGAGTTATATTTAGAAAGTTCATCCCCTTTGTTGGACGAGAGGAGAAAGCAGGGAGACGAAAATAGTTCTCTGGTGAGAGACTCGCAGCCATAACAAGGAAATCAATAGACCGATGTACAGAAACTCGCGACCTTTGTTCTCATAGGTCTGGCGGCTTCCTGAACAGTAACAGTTTAACAATTTATAAATAGAAACTTGAATTAAGTTTAATTTTTTATTTCTTGTAGAGTGTAAGGTAAATATGAATATTTCATATATATTAATGACGGAAATTGCATACAAAGATATGGAGTGAACTTAAGATAGTTTGACGTTATTGCAAATTGTCAACTTTATTAGGGTAATTTGGTAGCAGTAAAGATAATGGATAACAATGTGATAGCTAAGTAGATAATCGGATAATAATATGTAGCAATAAAGATATTATTATAACAATTTTGATAGTAATTAAGATAATGGAAATCTATTGTAATGAAAGAGAGAGCATTTTAAAAGAAGATTATGAATTGGAAAAAAAAAATAATGAGGGTATTAACATAGATTGTTTTATGTAGACTCTCAAATGAAACGAATTATAAAAATTTACAAAATCATTACTAATTGTATTGTACCTGAGTTTGAAAAGATTGTATCGAGGTGTTCTTGAGATGTCCTAAAATACGCTTATCGAAAGGCAAAACTGAAGCATAAAATTCGACGTTATATTTTCTACTAGCTTTTGCAGAATCTACAGTATTAAATTGATTTAAGTACAAGTTTACACTATTTTTTGGACGATTACAACTGTCTTACATAGTAACATATGTGTTAACTGCCTAGGATAGTAGGAGGAAAAAAATGACTGGGAAATCCAGGTAATATCAAGACCGAACAACAGGTGACGGAGGCAGGAATATGATAACAACAACAGGTGACGGAGGCAGGAATATGATAACAACAACAGGTGACGGAGGCAGATATATGATAACAACAACAGGTGATGGAGACAGATATATGATAAGAATAACAGGTGACGGAGACAGGAATATGATGAGAACAACAGGTGACGGAGGCAGATATATGATAACAACAACAGGTGACGGAGGCAGATATATGATAACAACAACAGGTGACGGAGGCAGGAATATAACAACAACAACAGGTAACGGAGGCAGATATATGATAACAACAACAGGCGACGGATGCAGGAATATGATAACAACAGCAGGTGACGAAGGCAGGAATATGATGAGAACAACAGGTGACGGAGGCAGGAATATGATGAGAACAACAGGTGACGGAGGCAGGAATATGATGAGAACAACAGGTGACGGAGGCAGGAATATGATGAGAACAACAGGTGACGGAGGCAGGAATATGATAACAACAGGTGACGGAGACAGATATATAAGAACAACAGGTGACGGAGGCAGGAATATGATAACAGATGACGAGACAGATATATGATAAGAACAATAGGTGACGGAGGCAGGAATATGATGAGAACAACAGGTGACGGAGGCAGGAATATGATGAGAACAACAGGTGACGGAGGCAGGAATATAACAATAGGTGACGGAGGCAGGAATATAACAACAGGTGACGGAGGCAGGAATATAACAACAGGTGACGGAGGCAGGAATATAACAACAGGTGACGGAGGCAGGAATATAACAACAGGTGACGGAGGCAGGAATATAACAACAGGTGACGGAGGCAGGAATATAACAACAGGTGACGGAGGCAGGAATATAACAACAGGTGACGGAGGCAGGAATATAACAACAGGTGACGGAGGCAGGAATATAACAACAGGTGACGGAGGCAGGAATATAACAACAGGTGACGGAGGCAGGAATATAACAACAAGTGACGGAGGCTGGAATATAACAACAGGTGACGGAGGCAGGAATATAACAACAGGTGACGGAGGCAGGAATATAACAACAGGTGACGGAGGCAGGAATATAACAAGTGACGGAGGCAGGAATATAACAACAGGTGACGGAGGCAGGAATATAACAACAGGTGACGGAGGCAGGAATATAACAACAGGTGACGGAGGTAGGAATATAACAACAGGTGACGGAGGCAGGAATATAACAACAGGTGACGGAGGCAGGAATATAACAACAGGTGACGGAGGCAGGAATATAACAACAGGTGACGGAGGCAGGAATATAACAAGTGACGGAGGCAGGAATATAACAACAGGTGACGGAGGCAGGAATATAACAACAGGTGACGGAGGCAGGAATATAACAACAGGTGAGGGAGGCAGGAATATAACAACAGGTGACGGAGGCAGGAATATAACAACAGGGGACGGAGGCAGGAATATAACAACAGGTGACGGAGGCAGGAATATAACAACAGGTGATGGAGGCAGGAATATAACAACAGGTGACGGAGGCAGGAATATAACAACAAGTGACGGAGGCAGGAATATAACAACAGGTGACGGAGGCAGGAATATAACAACAGGTGACGGAGGCAGGAATATAACAACAAGTGACGGAGGCAGGAATATAACAACAGGTGACGGAGGCAGGAATATAACAACAGGTGACGGAGACAGGAATATAACAACAGGTGACGGAGGCAGGAATATAACAGGTGACGGAGGCAGGAATATAACAACAGGTGACGGAGGCAGGAATATAACAACACAGCCACAATACAAAGTCTAGAAAAAGTGGTACAAAGAGCAATGAAGACCAAAGCAAATAAGCGTATTTAAATACATGTACACATGTATAATTATCATACATAGCAGTATATATGTACAATTATCATACATAGCAGTATATATGTACAATTATCATACATAGCAGTATTTATGTAAATTATCTAGAATAACCCCCCAAAAAAGTCATGGTGGATTATTTTCATTGGGTTTTTTGTTGGTGATTTCAAACACAAGAAAATAACTGGAAGAACTTGGACCCGCATGGAGGACCAGAAACACAGAGCAGAACTGATGAAGGCAGCAGCGGAAAATATCATGACCCAACCTGTCAAAGAAGCCACAAGAGTGAGGGCAGGGGACGAAATAGCTCGACTAGACCTGATTTTTATCTTAAGTGAATCTGATGTAGATGAAATTGAATATGGTTTACCACTGAGGTTGGAGTGAGAAAAGAGGAGGTTTAATAGTAAACCAGATTAAAGAAGGACTGTGCAGGGATGAAACGTTTTCTGCTTGGAATCTAGTGGGACAGGGAACTGAGTGAACAGACAACCCATGAGATGGAAGGAGGGCCTCGCCAGAAAGTATCTAGAGACAACAACAAGGTTTGTGCCTAACAGGTGTGAAATGTGGTTTAATCAGAACTGCAGAGAAACTAAATAAGGTGCAAAATAGCATGGAAAAAATACAGAACACAGATGATAGCAGATAATAGGGAGGCAAGCAGAACAACGAGGAATGAATATGCAAGGATAAGAAAAGAAGGAGGAAGATGACTGTAGAAGACCAAGTAATAAGACTGAGGAGGAACTGGCTTCTGGAGCGAGTCTGAGTGGGAGAGAGGAGATTAATGAACGGAGCATGAGAGGGAGAGGGATAGAAAGTGTTATCCCTACAGCTATTATAAAGAGGGAGAGAGCGAAATGAAGGAATGCAAGTGGGTAGGAGTAGGCGATGGAACAGGGGAAAGTAGCTGGGTTATTAGTCGTATTTTGATCAGAGGTTAGATGATGGAGTGAAAAGGGTGGTTGCTGGTTTCTGTGCTCAGTTTCTGGTTGGTAGTTTTTGATTCTCTGGGTGCCATGGTTCTTGCACCTCCACCCCTGCTTCTCTGATTGCCTCTCCTTGTAGTTTTCCTCTCCTCCCACCTCAGTTTTTGCAGCTTTTTCTCTGCTCGTATGTTCGATCTCTCTGTATAAATATTCCACTGTACCGTTCTCACTTCTTAAGGTTTGATTTCCTGTTTAGTACCTGATCCTTTATTGCTTCTGATTGAAAGATCACTTTCACTGGGCCACGTCGTTCTCTTCTGTGTGATCCCACTCTGAAAAAATTGCCATCTCATTTTTTTGCCTCCTCTGAAACTATGGCTGTTAATAAGCTTTCTATCACCTGTTGTTCACCTTTCCTTCACTTGTTTCTTGTCTTTCCCTGTTGCTCTGGTAGCCAAAAATCACAGAAGAATTCTCCCTTCACTGTCCTTTGAATCTGTTCATTTATAACAACTTCCTTCACTGTCTTGTATAATTTTTGACACTGTCTCACATTTTTTTCGTAATATCTGAGAAGTTCCATCCTCTTACTGCTCCCAGTTCCACACTGTTTGACACCCCTTTCTCAACACTTACCTTAGATAACTTCTTCTTCTTATGACCAGAGCTTTGGTAAGATGGGTAAGGAAGAAGGATGAGTAAGGATAGAAATATTGGAAAAGGGTGGGAGGGGGGAGAGAGGTAGGATATAAAAGGTAAGTGGCCCAACCACTTTGGTGTAATTTAAAAAGTGTATGTGAAATGATAAAATATTCTTGAAGGGGTATAATACTAACCCATCAGAGTCACATAGATATAATAGATATATAAGTACATGACTCTGAATTGGTAGTAAATATACAAGTTGCAAATGCTTTTTTTTTTTGCGATTGCACAACGGATATTTAAGCGACAATGAAGGCAATAATTTTCTGGCCAGTTTATAGAATTACTTGACAATGGCTTCTTACAGGTGGTGTCCCGCCATAGTAAATAGCATAATTTTTACATTAGATTGTTATATAAGATGTCTCCCTAATTGGGGCGATGATTTTCTCAGTAAACATAGAAGGGTTCTGGTGTTACCCAATCATCTTCATCAGGGAGGTTGCTCAATATCATGGGTCGATGGTAATCATCTTTATGAATAAAACGACGGACCCTCTGTGGGAGAGTCATTCTTTGAGTCCTGTGAGGAGTATTGATGATATAATCCGTGGTATTTACAACTTGTATAGGATGTTCTCTATCTGGCATGTATAGTTCTTGCATTGTATAGAGTTGTTTCTTCTTCAGGGTGTCAAGGCGTACATTTAAGGCAGTAATATCTTGTTGTACGTCTAAATCTGCCATTTTAACTCTGTCTCTCCTGGTACCCGTAATGAAGCGAAGAGCTCTATTCTGGACCCTTTGCAACCGTAGCATGTTGGTCTTTGTTGTTAATGACATTGGGACACATGGGTATTCGAGTATAGGTCTTATTATCATTTTATACAGATGTTTTTTGACATGTGGAGGGGCTTGATTGAATCGAAAGTGACTGCTAAGACCGGCTTTGGCTATGTTGATCTTTTTAGTTACATGAGATGTTGAGTGGAGCAGCCTGTCTATTTCATATCCCAAGATCTTGTTAGGGTTTCTAATGGCTACAGGTGTACCTCTGATGGAGATACCCCTTTATCTTCGATTGTTGATGCAAAACATCCTATCGTGCTAACAAGGACTTTGTCAGGATTAGTCGTAATTCTCCATTTCTTTTCCCAATTAGATGTTCGACGAAGTTCAATATTCATTTTTTCTATGACTCTCTCATACTTGTATTTTCCTGTTACCGGAGTTGATGAGACGACATTAATAACATCTGCAAACTGCGTCACAATTGTATCATTAAACTCTGGTTGAGGAAGGTCATTCACATAAATGTTGAACAGAATTGGACTAAGACAAGAACCTTGTGGGACACCAGCTGTCGGTATAAAAGGCTCTGTCGACCTGCCATGAAAGGTGGGAATGATTTTTCTTTGAGTTAAGAAATTATATATTAATCTGAGAAAAGTTCAATTATGGTCTGGTAGGTCAATGAGTTTGTATATAAGACCATCATGCCATAAGCTATCAAAAGCTTTATGAACATCTCTGGTGGCAATTAGGGCAAGATTGCCCTGATGTTTTAGACTCGCTACAGTATCGAAAATAACATTTATTGCATGATTGGTACCTCTATGTGTTCTAAAGCCAAATTGTTTTTCAGTAAAAAAGTGATTAAACTCCATATAGTAGTTCAGTCTGTTGGAAATGATCTTCTCAAGAACTTTTCCAGTTACTTCAAGTAAAGATATAGGACTACAGTTCCCAGGTTGGTGGATGTCTTTATTGGGCTTAGCAAGAAAGATCATCCTAGCAGTCTTAAAAACAACTGGAAAATGTCCTGAGGCCAAGATGGCACCAAAGACTGTTTACAATTTCTGGGTAGGAACTTTATTTGTTTCATTGTTATTCCAGAGAGACCAGGGGCTCTATTTCGCATTCTTCCAATAACTTGACTCATCTCGAGTAATGTAATAGGTCTAGTAAGCGGGTGGGCATCTTCAAGAGTTGAAGTATCGATGGAAGGTAGTGGTTGTAGATCATCCAAGTTCTCATCTCTCCATTCATTTACCAACTGATAGTGATTATTGTTAAATTGACGACTGTTCTTGTGGGAGAGAATTTTCTCCCATACATCACCCATCAAATTAGCCTGGTCCTGTGGATCGTCAAGTTTAATCTCAACATCTTCATCATCCTCATCAGTGAAGGTATGAACTAGGTAGTTAGGAGCCTTGTGCTTTGCCCCTAAAAGTTGTCGGATCTTACTCCAAAATTTTGCTGGCTCACGTTTATACTGATTAGCTTGAAGAACTAGCAATTTCCATAAGTCCCGTTTGTGATGACTAATCATGTTAATTAATTCTTGCCTTAATCTATTCAATGTAGCTACTGGTGGTTGTCGCGTTTGAAGATGCCTTCGACATTCTGCTTGATAATTTCTTAAAGCGTCTCTAATTTCCCTCGTAGGTTTATATTGTTGGTATATCTTTGTGGAAGCTAATTGGTAAGTTGCATTAGTAGCTTCAATTATTCGATTATGAAGGGACCTGATCTCGTCGTCAATTGCAGTGGAAGGTTGATTTTCCAACGACACAATTTCATCTTCACCAAGAAATGCCCTGAAGGGGTCAAATCCTAGGGTGTTGAGATTGGGTTTAGGAGGAACAGGTATTCTAAATGGAGAAGTTTGTAGTTGTATTATAACAGGGATGTGGTCAGATCCTACGTTTCCACCAGGAGAGATACGACAATGAAAGATGTCAGTCCCTGTTTGTCAGGACTATATCTGGTGTCCCTGGATGAGGACCAATATACGATTTAAAGAATGGGCCTTGAAATGACAAGTTTCTGGCTGTCATGATATTAAATAGTTGTTTTCCTTTCAAGTCACCCAGTGGATTACCAACTCCACAGTTGAAGAGGGCAGGGTGATGAGCATTAAAATCTCCAGCTAGAACTGTTGGAATATTTCTGCTTAATATTCTATGTAGAGGAACTGACTCTATATATTGTTGTCTCGGGGGAAAATATCCAGTTGCTGTCACTAGTTGGCCATGAGACGTCGTCATTTCTATTGCAAGAATGTTATCTTCATCAACATGAATATTTTTAAATGTATAGCCTAATTTAACTAAAATGGCTACACCACTAAAGGGTCCTCTCGATTTCTCCACAGTAGAGTAACCACGTAATTTAATATGTTGGTTCACTCTTGCAGCTGTCTCATTCAAGAGTATAACATCAGGATTGTAATTATGTAGTTCAACTTCAAGGAGGTAACGGTTATTGAAGAAATGTTGAATATTAAGTTGGAAAATTGTAATCCCCATTATTTCTTGCACTTCGCTCGTGTACTGCGGTCTGAACGTCTGCAAGTAATGTCATGTTTGGTATCCACACTATCCCTGCTGGACTCGTCAAGGGGAGGAGGGAAGTTCTGAGTAGTTGCTTGTGTATTGAAATTGTCACCATCTTCACTAGAATTGGTAATATTAACAGAATCATTAGAGTCATTAGAGTCATCATCAGAAAACTGAGGTGTTGTATTCCCAGTTTCAGGAAGCAGAGGCTCGTGAGAGTTAATGGGAGACTGTGGAGACTCCTTGGAAAAATTTGGTAGGCCAGGTGATTTACCCGGGGGCAGTTCCTGTTCAACAGGATCAGCTGCAATAGCGGAAGAGTAAGCACCAATCTCTGGGGCATCGTTAGGGTCAGGTATTGACTCATCGGTTTGAGGGGAGTTGACAACTTGGTTATGCGAGGTGGGTGATCCCTGGACAAGGGATTAATTAGACTTATTTGAAGAAGTAGAGTAGGGAACATACTTCTTGTTATGAGAAGGTTGGGCCATAATCGTTTTAACATTTTCAGGGATAGTAATGGGAGTGATCCCATTAGCCAATAACAAATCATTTAAAACCTTAGAGCATAGATGAATGTCACCTCCTGCTATGTCTTTGGCCAGCATATACATTAGTTGCGCTCTCGTCATATCCCCGGCTGAGGATACCTGAGACATGGAAGGTGAGGCTGAACCTTGTTGTTGCGTTTGTGTATGTTGTAGGTGAGGGTTAGATTGGGGCACTCCAAAAGGGGCAGAATTCCAAACATTGGAACCAGTGGTAGAGACATGAGGAGTCCCACTAGATCCAGGCAGAGCTGGGAAGGAAGTTTGGGACATTGATGGCGGTGCCTGGGGAGTGGTCTTCTTAGAAGTGGACAGTTTCTTAGTTTCAATAATTTTCTGCATTTCCTTTTTCCTCTCAGGACAGATAGCAGAAACAGCATGGTGTTTTCCATTGCAGAGGACACATTTGGGCGTATTTTTATTAGTACAATCTCTATAAGAATGTTGGCCAGAGCAAATGCTGCAAATCTGCCCTTGAGTACTGCATTTGCTGGTGGTATGACCAAAGGCATAACATTTAAAACATTGTGTCACACTGACAAATCGTTCAAGAGAGATTTGGTCAGGTGTACATCTGGTGCCAAAACATTTGAAGCCATTTTGACACACAAGTTTGGCCTTTTCAGGTGTCTCAAGTATTAGCTTTAAGGTTACCTTGTTGTTGCTAGGTTTAGAGAATTTATGTGCTTCGACAGCCCTGAATTCAGAATTCTCCGTATTAAAGTCCTCAACAATTTCATTCGCTGTGCTATGTCTCATGAAATGTTAATTCTGGCAACAAACACAGTCCTCTGAGCTTGATAGCTCTCGTGTGCAACTGGGGTAACACCAAAAGTCTTCAATTTTTCCAGAACATCATGCTTCAGCAGTTGAAGTAACTCTTCTTCCGAAGAGAGGAGAAGTACTGCTCCAGCGTGGGTTTGAAAAACATCCACTGGAGCAACAGTTGAGTTCGAGCAAATACATGCTAGAATTTCTTTCATCGTCTTTTGGTTGCCATCAACACGTAATCTTACTCTTATCCTCGCCATGATGTCTAGGAAGGAACATCTGGCAGAGAAGTTACTTTAACAAAAAGGGTCTTTCCTTAGTGTTATTCTAGCATCCTATTTCAACTGACTTATGAAGGTCAGCCCTTAAGATAGCCTACCCTCGAGTGGTGAGGGGGAAAGAGCCCAAGGCAAAGATCGGCCGGATTTTAAAAAACCACACGGGCTACCGGATGGTCAAAATGCCTTGTGTTAACTCGCCAAAGTGAAGTTGCCGAAAAAAAAGAAGATAGGAAAGTCAGAAGGATAGCAGTGTATGTAGTGTGTTAGTGTGTGGGCCAGTGTTGATGTTTGGGTGAGGGGAGGATGAGGGGATGGGGAAGAGAGGGGTGAACAAGCAAGCAAGTCACCGCCTTACCCTCTTGATGGGATGGGGCTCGAAGTGACTGCAAGCAAGTTTCCTCTCAGCTCTGATCGAGAACAACTCAGGATAGCCCAAGAAAAATCTCGAGTAACAGTGTTCAGAGTTGCTCAGCTGAAGAGCAGGAACGACGACGTCTCTCCACGGCGGCTGGGCTGCTTCCTGTCTTAGATAACTTATCTTGGTAAACTTATCTCCTCACCCAACGTCTTTTTCATCTCTGATTCTTCCTAAATAATTCTATTTTTTTTCTTCGACTTCTCTCTGCATTTTACATTTTAAACCTTTAATTAAAATATCCAGTATTCTTCATATTTCCTCCCACATCTCGGCATTAATGTCACTTGTCTCTTGGAAATGCCCTCAGGTGTATATCCCATTTTCTTCTTCCATCTTTTATCCTTTCCCATGTTTCCCTTTTTTCCTATGTTCACCTAAGATATCCTCATCCATCCACTTTAAGAACCTAGTATACCAGCGATGTGGTTCTTGGGCAAGACCTCGGCTTTTTGTAATTATTACTGCTCTTACCCCACATTACAACTTGGCAAGTTTGTTGGTGTCTCCAGTCCACTGGTACGTCCTCCGGTGGAGGAAGCAGATAGGTACATACTCTACACACACACACACTAGGTACAAGGTTAAATACTTCTGGGGTTAACCTTGACCTTTCTTAGGTCAGTAAGGCGATGTCCCAATTATCAGGTTTACCTAGCATGTGAGAGCAGGTCAACTACAGTCATCATTTTGCCTCTCGATACTTTGTACTCACCTATTTGTGGTTGCAGGGGTCGATTCTGAGATCCTGGCCCGCCGCTTAACTTCCCACTCTTCAGATTCACTCCCTCTTAGCCTTATAGTTCCTATCGTACCTGCTCCTAAAACTATGCATGGATCCAGCCTCCTACACTTCCTCACCAAAATCACTCCACTTCCCGACCATTCTGAGACTGAAGAAATACTTCCTAATGTCCCTGTGGCTCATCTGTGACTTTAACATTCAGTGGTGTCCCAAAGTTCCCATTTCTCGCCTCTAAAACAGCTTATCCCTGTCTACCCTATCAATACCCCTGAGTATTTTATATATTGTTATCATGTCCCCCATCCTGGTAATTCTGTCTTCCAGTGTCATTAGGTCAGAGGCACTCGAGAATAAGTTTTCAAGCGAATATTCTTCTTAGCTCATGCCCCTTAGCTCAAGAGCAAGCCTTGTTGGATACGTTTACACTTTTTCCAGTTTCTTAACATGTTTTGAGAGGTGCGGGTTTCATACTGGTGCTGCATACTCCAAAATGGACCTAACATATGTTATATAAAGGATCCGGAATTAATTTTTGTTGAGAGTCCTGAAGACTGCTTATAGACATGCTAGACGAGCATTGGCTGCAGAAGTTATTCGGCTGATGTAACCTCTAGCCTTATGCTGGACACTATGCTCACGCCTAGATCTTTCTCTTTACGTGAAGTCTGTAGCCTCTGTCTACCTAGTCTATACACCATTTCCGAACTTCTTGCTACTTATCCAGTCTTCATGACCGTGTATTTCCTGGGGTTGATTTCAAGTAAACACTTATCTGGCCACTCTTGTAATATGTCCAAATCCCTTTGGAGCTTTTCCTTGTCCTCATCTGTTTTTCTTTTGTCTCATTTTTTGTGTGTGTGTAATAATTACTGGTTGCCAAATGCATCTGTCGATAAACACTAGGCCTGTGTGTACTCACCTAGTTGTGGTTTCAGGGGTCGATTCACAGCTCCTGGCCCCGCTTCTTCAACTGGCCGTTACTCAGTCACTCTTCCCGATCCGTGAGCTTTAGCATACCTCTTCTTAAAGCTATGTATGGATCCTGCCTCCACTACATCACTACCCAGCCTCCCCCACTTCCTGACAACTCTGTGACTGAAGAAATACTTCCTAACATCACTGTGATTCATCTGAGTCTTCAACTTCCAACTGTGACCCCTTGTTGTTGTGTCCCATCTCTGGAACATCCTGTCTTTGTCCACCTTGTCTATACCTCTCAGTATTTTATATGTCGTTATCATAGCCCCCCTATCTCTCCTGCCTTCCAGTGTCGTCAGGTCGATTTCCCTTAACCTCTCCTCGTAGGACGTGCCCCTCAGCTCCGGGACTAGTCTTGTTGCAAACCTTTGCACTTTCTCTAGTTTCCTTACATGCTTGTCTAGGTGAGGGTTCCAAACTGGCGCTGCATATTCCAATATGGGCCTAACGTACGCAGTGTACAGGGTCCTGAATGAGTGTGTGTGTGTGTGTGTGTGTGTGTGTGTGTGTGTGTGTGTGTGTGTGTGTGTGTGTGTGTGTGTGTGTGTGAGTGCACGCAAGCATAAGAAACACCCAGAATGTGTTCCTGACCAGACTGTGTTGACTCTCACAACAATTTACTCAGCACGTAACTTCCACTTGACCAGGTTCCTGCTGGTGGTGTGGCCGCCACATTTTCAGCAGGAATGGCCACACTGGAAACATTGGCTAGGTAACACACTGCAAGTACGCCCCTTGCTTGTTGTTTGTACTAGGTTATCTTACCCGGAAATACCACCACATCTCATCGAAAAAATACGTTGACTCGACTTGGGTCTGTGTGATTACTTATTTATATTAACTACTTGTAGCACAAGAGCAGATCTATTTTCCTGGGGACCACCTTCAATGTATTTTTTTTAAAGTTGTTTTTAAAGTTTCCAGCAGTATAAGCCTACCTCTCTGTTTTTGAAGAATTTTTGTTAGCCTCTTGACAGTGCTTTTTCAAATTTCTTATTGTATTATCTTAGTTTTCCTTTTGATGGTGCAAAGGATGTATTAGCTATTTTCTAGTGTGTATGCGTTTGTCTGTGTATGTAGTCACCGATTTGTGTTTGCTGGGGGGTAGAGCCTTAGTTCCTGGTCACCTCCTCCACCTGTATCGGCTGGCAGTAAATGAATCATATCCTGGTCTTCTCTCAAAATTTCATACTGAATTTACCTCTGCAAAGTAAGCTACCTCGAATTAAGCTCTACATAATTAAGCTGCTTCTATTTCAGCACCACCCTAAAACTGATTTTTTTTATTTTCTAATATATATATATATATATATATATATATATATATATATATATATATATATATATATATATATATATATATATATATATATATATATATATATATATATATATATATATTAGAAAATTTATGGAATCAATAATTGCCGAGGCAGTTCGTAGCCACCTTGAAAAGCATAAATTAATCAACGAATCTCAGCATGGTTTTACAAAGGGGCGTTCCTGCCTTACGAATTTATTAACTTTTTTCACTAAGGTATTTGAGGAGGTAGATCATGGTAATGAATATGATATTGTGTATATGGACTTCAGTAAGGCTTTTGACAGGGTCCCATATCAGAGACTATTGAGGAAAATTAAAGCACATGGAATAGGAGGAGAAATTTTTTCCTAGATAGAGGCATGGTTGACAAATAGGCAGCAGAGAGTTTGCATAAATGGGAAGAAAACAGAGTGGGGAAGCGTCACGAGCGGTGTTCCACAGGGGTCAGTGTTGGGCCCCCTGCTGTTCACAATCTACATAAACGACATAGATGAGGGCATAAAGAGCGACATCGGCAAGTTTGCCGATGACACCAAAATAGGCCGTCGAATTCATTCTGACGAGGACATTCGAGCACTTCAGGAAGATTTGAATAGACTGATGCAGTGGTCGGAGAAGTGGCAGATGCAGTTTAATATAGACAAATGCAAAGTTCTAAATGTTGGACAGGACAATAACCATGCCACATATAAACTAAATAATGTAGATCTTAATATTACGGATTGCGAAAAAGATTTAGGAGTTCCGGTTAGCAGTAATCTGAAACCAAGACAACAGTGCATAAGTGTTCGCAATAAAGCTAATAGAATCCTTGGCTTCATATCAAGAAGCATAAATAATAGGAGTCCTCAGGTTGTTCTTCAACTCTATACATCATTGGTTAGGCCTCATTTAGATTATGCTGCACAGTTTTGGTCACCGTATTACAGAATGGATATAAATTCTCTGGAAAATGTACAAAGGAGGATGACAAAGTTGATCCCATGTATCAGAAACCTTCCCTATGAGGATAGACTAAGGGCCCTGAATCTGCACTCTCTAGAAAGACGTAGAATTAGGGGGGATATGATTGAGGTGTATAAATGGAAGACAGGAATAAATAAAGGGGATGTAAATAGTGTGCTGAAAATATCTAGCCTAGACAGGACTCGCAGCAATGGTTTTAAGTTGGAAAAATTCAGATTCAGGAAGGATATAGGAAAGTACTGGTTTGGTAATAGAGTTGTGGATGAGTGGAACAAACTCCCGAGTACAGTTATAGAGGCCAGAACGTTGTGTAGCTTTAAAAATAGGTTGGATAAATACATGAGTGGATGTGGGTGGGTGTGAGTTGGACCTGATAGCTTGAGCTACCAGGTCGGTTGCCGTGTTCCTCCCTTAAGTCAATGTGAACTGACCTGACTAGGTTGGGTGCATTGGCTTAAGCCGGTAGGAGACTTGGACCTGCCTCGCATGGGCCAGTAGGCCTTCTGCAGTGTTCCTTCGTTCTTATGTTCTTTATATATATATATATATATATATATATATATATATATATATATATATATATATATATATATATATATATATATATATATATATATAAGAAAAAGGGGATAAATAAGTATACAAGATATGATGTAGGGCGAAATGACAGTAGTTTGTTGGATTATGTATTGGTAGATAAAAGACTGTTGAGTAGACTTCAGGATGTACATGTTTATAGAGGGGCCACAGATATATCAGATCACTTTCTAGTTGTAGCTACACAGAGTAAAAGGTAGATGGGATACAAGGAGAATAGAAGCATCAGGGAAGAGAGAGGTGAAGGTTTATAAACTAAGAGAGGAGGCAGTTAGGGTAAGATATAAACAGCTATTGGAGGATAGATGGGCTAATGAGAGCATAGGCAATGGGGTCGAAGAGGTATGGGGTAGGTTTAAAAATGTAGTGTTAGAGTGTTCAGCAGAAGTTTGTGGTTACAGGAAAGTGGGTGCAGGAGGGAAGAGGAGCGATTGGTGGAATGATGATGTAAAGAGAGTAGTAAGGGAGAAAAAGTTAGCATATGAGAAGTTTTTACAAAGTAGAAGTGATGCAAGGAGGGAAGAGTATATGGAGAAAAAGAGAGAGGTTAAGAGAGTGGTGAAGCAATGTAAAAAGAGAGCAAATGAGAGAGTGGGTGAGATGTTATCAACAAATTTTGTTGAAAATAAGAAAAAGTTTTGGAGTGAGATTAACAAGTTAAGAAAGCCTAGAGAACAAATGGATTTGTCAGTTAAAAATAGGAGAGGAGAGTTATTAAATGGAGAGTTAGAGGTATTTACCTGGAGTTTACCTGGAGAGAGTTTCGGGGGTCAACGCCCCCGCGGCCCGGTCTGTGACCAGGCCTCCTGGTGGATCAGCGCCTGATCAACCAGGCTGTTGCTGCTGGCTGCACGCAAACCAACGTACGAGCCACAGCCCGGCTGATCAGGAACTGACTTTAGGTGCTTGTCCAGTGCCAGCTTGAAGACTGCCAGGGGTCTGTTGGTAATCCCCCTTATGTGTGCTGGGAGGCAGTTGAACAGTCTCGGGCCCCTGACACTTATTGTATGGTCTCTTAACGTGCTAGTGACACCCCTGCTTTTCATTGGGGGGATGGTGCATCGTCTGCCAAGTCTTTTGCTTTCGTAGTGAGTGATTTTCGTGTGCAAGTTCGGTACTAGTCCCTCTAGGATTTTCCAGGTGTATATAATCATGTATCTCTCCCTCCTGCGTTCCAGGGAATACAGGTTTAGAAACCTCAAGCGCTCCCAGTAATTGAGGTGTTTTATCTCCGTTATGCGCGCCGTGAAAGTTCTCTGTACATTTTCTAGGTCGGCAATTTCACCTGCCTTGAAAGGTGCTGTTAGAGTGCAGCAATATTCCAGCCTAGATACAACAAGTGACCTGAAGAGTGTCATCATGGGCTTGGCCTCCCTAGTTTTGAAGGTTCTCATTATCCATCCTGTCATTTTTCTAGCAGATGCGATTGATACAATGTTATGGTCCTTGAAGGTGAGATCCTCCGACATAATCACTCCCAGGTCTTTGACGTTGGTGTTTCGCTCTATTTTGTGGCCAGAATTTGTTTTGTACTCTGATGAAGATTTAATTTCCTCATGTTTACCATATCTGAGTAATTCAAATTTCTCATCGTTGAACTTCATATTGTTTTCTGCAGCCCACTGAAAGATTTGGTTGATGTCCGCCTGGAGCCTTGCAGTGTCTGCAATGGAAGACACTGTCATGCAGATTCGGGTGTCATCTGCAAAGGAAGACACGGTGCTGTGGCTGACATCCTTGTCTATGTCGGATATGAGGATGAGGAACAAGATGGGAGCTAGTACTGTGCCTTGTGGAACAGAGCTTTTCACCGTAGCTGCCTCGGACTTTACTCTGTTGACGACTACTCTCTGTGTTCTGTTAGTGAGGAAATTATAGATCTATCGACCGACTTTTCCTGTTATTCCTTTAGCGCGCATTTTGTGCGCTATTACGCCATGGTCACACTTGTCGAAGGCTTTTGCAAAGTCTGTATATATAACATCTGCATTCTTTTTGTCTTCTAGTGCATTTAGGACCTTGTCGTAGTGATCCAGTAGTTGAGACAGACAGGAGTGACCTGTTCTAAACCCATGTTGCCCTGGGTTGTGTAACTGATGGGTTTCTAGATGGGTGGTGATCTTGCTTCTTAGGACCCTTTCAAAGATTTTTATGATATGGGATGTATTGGGAAGATGGAGGGAATATTTTGAGGAATTGTTAAATGTTGATGAAGATAGGGAAGCTGTGATTTCATGTATAGGGCAAGGAGGAATAACATCTTGTAGGAGTGAGGAAGAGCCAGTTGTGAGTGTTGGGGAAGTTCGTGAGGCAGTAGGTAAAATGAAAGGGGGTAAGGCAGCCGGGATTGATGGGATAAATATAGAAATGTTAAAAGCAGGTGGGGATATAGTTTTGGAGTGGTTGGTGCAATTATTTAATAAATGTATGGAAGAGGGTAAGGTACCTAGGGATTGGCAGAGAGCATGCATAGTTCCTTTGTATAAAGGCAAAGGGGATAAAAGAGAGTGCAAAAATTATAGGGGGATAAGTCTGTTGAGTATACCTGGTAAAGTGTATGGTAGAGTTATAATTGAAAGAATTAAGAGTAAGACGGAGAATAGGATAGCAGATGAACAAGGAGGCTTTAGGAAAGGTAGGGGGTGTGTGGACCAGGTGTTTACAGTGAAACATATAAGTGAACAGTATTTAGATAAGGCTAAAGAGGTCTTTGTGGCATTTATGGATTTGGAAAAGGCGTATGACAGGGTGGATAGGGGGGCAATGTGGCAGATGTTGCAAGTGTATGGTGTAGGAGGTAGATTACTGAAAGCAGTGAAGAGTTTTTACGAGGATAGTGAGGCTCAAGTTAGAGTATGTAGGAAAGAGGGAAATTTTTTTCCCAGTAAAAGTAGGCCTTAAGACAAGGATGTGTGATGTCACCGTGGTTGTTTAATATATTTATAGATGGGGTTGAAAGAGAAGTAAATGCGAGGGTCTTGGCAAGAGGCGTGGAGTTAAAAGATAAAGAATCACACACAAAGTGGGAGTTGTCACAGCTGCTCTTTGCTGATGACACTGTGCTCTTGGGAGATTCTGAAGAGAATTTGCAGAGATTGGTGGATGAATTTGGTAGGGTGTGCAAAAGAAGAAAATTAAAGGTGAATACAGGAAAGAGTAAGGTTATGAGGATAACAAAAAGATTAGGTGATGAAAGATTGAATATCAGATTGGAGGGAGAGAGTATGGAGGAGGTGAACGTATTCAGATATTTGGGAGTGGACGTGTCAGCGGATGGGTCTATGAAAGATGAGGTGAATCATAGAATTGATGAGGGGAAAAGGGTGAGTGGTGCACTTAGGAGTCTGTGGAGACAAAGAACTTTGTCCTTGGAGGCAAAGAGGGGAATGTATGAGAGTATAGTTTTACCAACGCTCTTATATGGGTGTGAAGCGTGGGTGATGAATGTTGCAGCGAGGAGAAGGCTGGAGGCAGTGGAGATGTCATGTCTGAGGGCAATGTGTGGTGTGAATATAATGCAGAGAATTCGTAGTTTGGAAGTTAGGAGGAGGTGCGGGATTACCGAAACTGTTGTCCACAGGGCTGAGGAAGGGTTGTTGAGGTGGTTCGGACATGTAGAGAGAATGGAGCGAAACAGAATGACTTCAAGAGTGTATCAGTCTGTAGTGGAAGGGAGGCGGGGTAGGGGTCGGCCTAGGAAAGGTTGGAGGGAGGGGGTAAAGGAGGTTTTGTGTGCGAGGGGCTTGGACTTCCAGCAGGCATGCGTGAGCGTGTTTGACAGGAGTGAATGGAGACAAATGGTTTTTAATACTTGACGTGCTGTTGGAGTGTGAGCAAAGTAACATTTATGAAGGGATTCAGGGAAACCGGCAGGCCGGACTTGAGTCCTGGAGATGGGAAGTACAGTGCCTGCACTCTGAAGGAGGGGTGTTAATGTTGCAGTTTAAAAACTGTAGTGTAAAGCACCCTTCTGGCAAGACAGTGATGGAGTGAATGATGGTGAAAGTTTTTCTTTTTCGGGCCACCCTGCTTTGGTGGGAATCGGCCAGTGTGATAATATATATATATATATATATATATATATATATATATATATATATATATATATATATATATATATATATATATATATATATATATATATATAACATCTTCATTTGGAGTTTCCATCTATGGCTCCTTTTCCCTAGTCCTCACATTGCAGACAGTCTGTCCATTCCTCATAGTTTCCCATATCTTGTCATGTCTCCTCTAGTCCTCTTCCGATGTCATTTAGTTTTTGCTCAAGCACATTTCCCTCGGTTCCGAGACCAGTCAGTCGTAAACCTTAACATCTTTTAAATTTGTATAAATACTTCATCAGGTAGGGACTGCATTCCGTTGTTGCTGAGCCGTTACTAGTCTCACAAACGTATCGCATAACGATATACAGTAAGGTCTTCTCTGTTAAGTTTCTTAAGGGTTGTCCTAAGGTTCACCAGCCTCGTGTACACTGTTAAAGTTACCACGTTGAATGTACTTCCAGTGATGTGTTCATTGTTATGTTCACTTCCAGGTCCTTGTCTTTCGTAGATTTTTGCAAGGTCTCGCTTCCCACACTGTATTGACTTCCTCTTAAGTCTTTCCCTCCGACATTGTACTTATTCACTCTCAGATCTTCCCCTCACCTTCACCAAATTACTTGACTTTGTATTTCTTTTTTAATATTAACCTTCAGCATCCACTCATTCACCAATTCCTGAAACCTGTCTAATGCCCCCTAGAGTCTAACCCAAATAGTAACACTATTCTTATTAATTTTACACCATTTATCATAGTGACACACAAGACTCACTCCCTCTGGCAGATTTGCATAAATCTTTAACCAGTCAGCCTACCACTGATCCTAGGGGTACCCCACTTCTTGGGTCCATATGGCGTACTGCCAACAAGAGTAAGTAAAGGTTTACATTAGAAGAATAAACTTTTACTGGGTCAACGTTTTTGCTGTGTAAACCTCTTCTCGGCTAAAAGCTTAGCGGAAAGTTGTCCCAATACAAGCTTGTTTTGCACCGTGCGTCTTTTCTTGATCCTACTTCTTGCCCTCACCTGTGTGAACGTCTTTTCCCATACAGTCTTCAGTACATTAGGTGCTCTTTAATTTATTGAAGCGCTTTTCCTCTCACTGCTGACTGAGCATCCAGTTTATATGCATCAATTTCTACTCAACTATTTTGGTGTATATGTGTACTCATCTATTTATGGTTGCAGGGGTCGATTCACAGCTTCTGGCCACGCCTCTTCGCTGGTCGTTACTAGGTGTATGTGTGTGTATGTACTCACCTAATTGTACTAACCTAATTGTGGTTGCAGGGGTCGAGACTCAGCTCCTGGCCCCGCCTCTTCACCGACCGTTACTAGGTCCTTTCTCCCCCTGCTCCATGAGCTTTATCATACCTCGTCTTAAAACTATGTATAGTTCCTGCCTCCACTACATCGCTTGCCAGACTATTCCACTTCCTAACTACTCTATAACTGAAGAAATACTTCCTAACATCCCTTTGACTCATCTGAATCTTCAGCTTCCAATTGTGACCCCTTGTTTCTGTGTCCCATCTCTGGAACATCCTGTCTCTGTCCACCTTGTCTATTCCACGCAGTATTTTGTATGGCGTTATCATGTCTCCCCTGACCCTCCTGTCCTACAGTGTTGTCAGACCGATTTCCCTTAACCTTTCTTCATAGGACATCCCCTTAGTTCTGGAACTAGCCTTGTTGCAAACCTTTGCACTTTCTCTAATTTCTTGACGGGTGGCTCGGTGGCCTGGTGGCTAAAGCTCCCGCTTCACACACGGATGGCCCGGGTTCGATTCCCGGCGGGTGGAAACATTTCGACACGTTTCCTTACACCTGTTGTCCTGTTCACCTAGCAGCAAATAGGTACCTGGGTGTTAGTCGACTGGTGTGGGTCGCATCCTGGGGGACAAGATTAAGGACCCCAATGGAAATAAGTTAGACAGTCCTCGATGACGCACTGACTTTCTTGGGTTATCCTGGGTGGCTAACCCTCCGGGGTTAAAAATCCGAACGAAATCTTATCTTATCTTATCTTATCTTTGACCAGATGTGGGTTCCAAACTGGTGCTGCGTACTCCAGTATGGGCCTGACGTACACAGTGTATAGTCTTGAACGATTCCTTACTGAGGTACCGGAACGCTATTCTCAGGTCTGCCAAGCGCCCATATGCCGCAGCAGTTATCTGGTTAATGTGTGCTTCTGGCGATATACTCGGTATTATACTCACTCCTAGGTCTTTCTCCTTGAGTGAGGTTTGCAGCCTTTGGTCTCCTAGCCTATATTCTGTCTGCGGTCTTCTTTGCCCTCCTCCGATCTTCATGACTGCATTTGGCGGGGTTAAATTCTAGGAGCCAGTTTCGGGACCACACCAAGCCTGTCCAGGTCTCTTTGTAGACCTGTCTGGTCCGCATCTGATTTAATTCTCCTCATTAACTTCACGTCATCTGCAAACAGGGACACTTCTGAGTCTATCCCTTCCGTCATATCGTTCACATATACCAAGAATAGCACTGGTCCCAGGACTGACCCCTGTGGGACCCCGCTCGCCACTGGCGCTCACTGTGATACCTCATCACGGACCATGACTCGCTGTTGCCTCCCTGTTAGGTATTCTCTGATCCATTGCAGTGCCCTTCCTGTTATACGTGCCTGTTCCTCTAGCTTTTGTACTAATCTCTTGTGAGGAACTGTATCGAAGGCCTTCGTGTGTGTGTGTGTGTGTGTGTGTGTGTGTGTGTTTACCTGGAGTTTACCTGGAGAGAGTTCCGGGGGTCAACGCCCCCGCGGCCCGGTCTGTGACCAGGCCTCCTGGTGGATCAGAGCCTGATCAACCAGGCTGTTGCTGCTGGCTGCACGCAAACCAACGTACGAGCCACAGCCCGGCTGATCAGGAACTGACTTTAGGTGCTTGTCCAGTGCCAGCTTGAAGACTGCCAGGGGTCTGTTGGTAATCCCCCTTATGTGTGCTGGGAGGCAGTTGAACAGTCTCGGGCCCCTGACACTTATTGTATGGTCTCTTAACGTGCTAGTGACACCCCTGCTTTTCATTGGGGGGATGGTGCATCGTCTGCCAAGTCTTTTGCTTTCGTAGTGAGTGATTTTCGTGTGCAAGTTCGGTACTAGTCCCTCTAGGATTTTCCAGGTGTATATAATCATGTATCTCTCCCTCCTGCGTTCCAGGGAATACAGGTTTAGGAACCTCAAGCGCTCCCAGTAATTGAGGTGTTTTATCTCCGTTATGCGCACCGTGAAAGTTCTCTGTACATTTTCTAGGTCGGCAATTTCACCTGACTTGAAAGGTGCTGTTAGTGTGCAGCAATATTCCAGCCTAGATAGAACAAGTGACCTGAAGAGTGTCATCATGGACTTGGCCTCCCTAGTTTTGAAGGTTCTCATTATCCATCCTGTCATTTTTCTAGCAGATGCGATTGATACAATGTTATGGTCCTTGAAGGTGAGATCCTCCGACATGATCACTCCCAGGTCTTTGACGTTGGTGTTTCGCTCTATTTTGTGGCCAGAATTTGTTTTGTACTCTGATGAAGATTTAATTTCCTCATGTTTACCATATCTGAGTAATTGAAATTTCTCATCGTTGAACTTCATATTGTTTTCTGCAGCCCACTGAAAGATTTGGTTGATGTCCGCCTGGAGCCTTGCAGTGTCTGCAATGGAAGACACTGTCATGCAGATTCGGGTGTCATCTGCAAAGGAAGACACGGTGCTGTGGCTGACATCCTTGTCTATGTCGGATATGAGGATGAGGAACAAGATGGGAGCGAGTACTGTGCCTTGTGGAACAGAGCTTTTCACCGTAGCTGCCTCGGACTTTACTCTGTTGACGACTACTCTCTGTGTTCTGTTAGTGAGGAAATTATAGATCCATCGACCGACTTTTCCTGTTATTCCTTTAGCACGCATTTTGTGCGCTATTACGCCATGGTCACACTTGTCGAAGGCTTTTGCAAAGTCTGTATATATTACATCTGCATTCTTTTTGTCTTCTAGTGCATTTAGGACCTTGTCGGAGTGATCCAATAGTTGAGACAGACAGGAGCGACCTGTTCTAAACCCATGTTGCCCTGGGTTGTGTAACTGATGGGTTTCTAGATGGGTGGTGATCTTGCTTCTTAGGACCCTTTCAAAGATTTTTATGATATGTGATGTTAGTGCTATTGGTCTGTAGTTCTTTGCTGTTGCTTTACTGCCCCCTTTGTGGAGTGGGGCTATGTCTGTTGTTTTTAGTAACTGTGGGACGACCCCCGTGTCCATGCTCCCTCTCCATAGGATGGAAAAGGCTCGTGATAGGGGCTTCTTGCAGTTCTTGATGAACACAGAGTTCCATGAGTCTGGCCCTGGGGCAGAGTGCATGGGCATATCATTTATCGCCTGTTCGAAGTCATTTGGCGTCAGGATAACATCGGATAGGCTTGTGTTAATCAAATTTTGTGGCTCTCTCATAAAAAATTCATTTTGATCTTCGACTCTCAGTCTGGTTAGCGGCTTGCTAAAAACTGAGTCATATTGGGACTTGAGTAGCTCACTCATTTCCTTGCTGTCATCTGTGTAGGACCCATCTTGTTTAAGTAGGGGCCCAATACTGGACGTTGTTCTCGACTTTGATTTGGCATAGGAGAAGAAATACTTTGGGTTTCTTTCGATTTCATTTATGGCTTTTAGTTCTTCCCGCGATTCCTGACTCCTAAAGGATTTTTTTAGCTTAAGTTCGATGCTTGCTATTTCTCTGACCAGTGTCTCCCTACGCATTTCAGATATATTGACCTCTTTTAGCCGCTCTGTTATTCTTTTCCGTCGCCTGTAAAGGGAGCGCCTGTCTCTTTCTATTTTACATCTACTCCTCCTTTTTCTTAGAGGAATAAGCCTTGTGCATACATCGAGTGCCACCGAGTTAATCTGTTCTAGGCATAGGTTGGGGTCTGTGTTGCTTAGTATATCTTCCCAGCTTATATCGGTTAGGACTTGGTTTACTTGGTCCCACTTTATGTTTTTGTTATTGAAGTTGAATTTGGTGAATGCTCCCTCGTGACTAGTCTCATTATGTCGGTCTGGGGCTCCACGCATACATGTCTGAACCTCAATTATGTTGTGATCTGAGTATATTGTTTTTGATATGGTGACATTTCTTATCAGATCATCATTGTTAGTGAAGATGAGGTCTAGTGTATTCTCCAGTCTAGTAGGCTCTATTATTTGCTGGTTTAAATTGAATTTTGTGCAGAGATTTAAAAGCTCGTGTGAGTGTGAGTTTTCATCAGAGCTGCCTCCTGGTGTTATTACTGCAACAATATTATTTGCTATATTCCTCCATTTTAGGTGCCTTAAGTTGAAATCCCCCAGGAGCAAGATGTTGGGTGCAGGAGCTGGAAGATTTTCCAGACAGTGGTCAATTTTTAACAGCTGTTCCTGGAATTGCTGGGATGTTGCATCCGGAGGCTTGTAGACTACCACAATGACTAGGGTTTGGTTCTCGACCTTTACTGCTAAAACTTCCACTACATCATTTGAGGCATTAAGCAGTTCTGTGCAAACAAGTGACTCTGCAATGTACAGGCCAACCCCCCCCCCCCATTTGCCTGTTCACTCTGTCACATCTGTATAGGTTGTAACCTGGGATCCATATTTCGTTGTCCAAGTGATCCTTTATGTGGGTCTCAGTGAAAGCCGCGAACATTGCCTTTGCCTCTGCAAGCAGTCCACGGATGAAAGGTATTTTGTTGTTTGTTGCTGGCTTTAGACCCTGTATATTTGCAAAGTAGAATGTTATCGGACTGGTGGTATTGTTAGTACTGGGGGGGGGGGATTTTTTTTCCGGCATTAGTATCTGTATCTGTTAGTTTGGAGTGGAGGCCATCGACTGTGGTTCCACTCCAGGAATGACTGGATTTGGTGTACGATTTCTGCCATTTCCTGCCAGTTTTTTTTCCTTCCTGGCACTAAAAAACCTCTCCCTCTTGAGTGTACTCACCTACTTGTGGTTGCAGGGGTCGATTCATAGCTCCTGGCCCCGCCTCTTCACTGATTGCTACTAGGTCCTCTCTCTCCCTGCTCCATGAGCTTTATCATACCTCGCCTTAAAACTATGTATGGTTCCCGCCTACACTACGTCACTTTCTAGGCTATTCCACTGTGTATGTACTCACCTAGTTGTACTCACCTAGTTGAGGTTGCGGGGGTCGAGTCCGAGCTCCTGGCCCCGCCTCTTCACTGATCGCTACTAGGTCACTCTCCCCGAGCCGTGAGCTTTATCATACCTCTGCTTAAAGCTATGTATGGATCCTGCCTCCACTACATCGCTTCCCAAACTATTCCACTTACTGACTACTCTGTGGCTGAAGAAATACTTCCTAACATCCCTGTGATTCATCTGTGTCTTTAGCTTCCAACTGTGTCCCCTTGTTACTGTGTCCAATCTCTGGAACATCCTGTCTTTGTCCACCTTGTCAATTCCCCTCAGTATTTTGTATGTCGTTATCATGTCCCCCCTATCTCTCCTGTCCTCCAGTGTCGTCAGGTTGATTTCCCTTAACCTCTCCTCGTAGGACATACCTCTTAGCTCTGGGACTAGTCTTGTTGCAAACCTTTGCACTTTCTCTAGTTTCTTTACGTGCTTGGCTAGGTGTGGGTTCCAAACTGGTGCCGCATACTCCAATATGGGCCTAACGTATACGGTGTACAGGGTCCTGAACGATTCCTTATTAAGATGTCGGAATGCTGTTCTGAGGTTTGCTAGGCGCCCATATGCTGCAGCAGTTATTTGGTTGATGTGCGCTTCAGGAGATGTGCCTGGTGTTATACTCACCCCAAGATCTTTTTCCTTGAGTGAGGTTTGTAGTCTCTGACCCCCTAGACTGTACTCCGTCTGCGGCCTTCTTTGCCCTTCCCCAATCTTCATGACTTTGCACTTGGTGGGATTGAACTCCAGGAGCCAATTGCTGGACCAGGTCTGCAGCCTGTCCAGATCCCTTTGTAGTTCTGCCTGGTCTTCGATCGAGTGTATTCTTCTCATCAACTTCACGTCATCTGCAAACAGGGACACCTCAGAGTCTATTCCTTCCGTCATGTCGTTCACAAATACCAGGAACAGCA
This sequence comes from Cherax quadricarinatus, assembly GCF_038502225.1. NCBI lineage: Eukaryota > Metazoa > Arthropoda > Malacostraca > Decapoda > Parastacidae > Cherax > Cherax quadricarinatus. The sequence continues at coordinate 1,426,375 of NC_091339.1, forward strand.
CTGGTCCTAGGACTGACCCCTGCGGGACCCCGCTGGTCACAGGTGCCCACTCTGACACCTCGCCACGTACCATGACTCGCTGCTGTCTTCCTGACAAGTATTCCCTGATCCATTGTAGTGCCTTCCCTGTTATCCCTGCTTGGTCCTCCAGTTTTTGCACCAATCTCTTGTGTGGAACTGTGTCAAACGCCTTCTTGCAGTCCAAGAAAATGCAATCCACCCACCCCTCTCTCTCTTGTCTTACTGCTGTCACCATGTCATAGAACTCCAGTAGGTTTGTGACACAGGATTTCCCGTCCCTGAAACCATGCTGGCTGCTGTTGATGAGATCGTTCCTTTCTAGGTGTTCCACCACTCTTCTCCTGATAATCTTCTCCATGATTTTGCATACTATACATGTCAGTGACACTGGTCTGTAGTTTAGTGCTTCATGTCTGTCTCCTTTTTTAAAGATTGGGACTACATTTGCTGTCTTCCATGCCTCAGGCAATCTCCCTGTTTCGATAGATGTATTGAATATTGTTGTTAGGGGTACACATAGCGCCTCTGCTCCCTCTCTCAATACCCATGGGGAGATGTTATCTGGCCCCATTGCCTTTGAGGTATCTAGCTCACTCAGAAGCCTCTTCACTTCTTCCTCGGTTGTGTGCACTGTGTCCAGCACTTGGTGGTGTGCCCCACCTCTCCGTCTTTCTGGAGTCCCTTCTGTCTCCTCTGTGAACACTTCTTTGAATCTCTTGTTGAGTTCTTCACATACTTCACGGTCATTTCCTGTTGTCTCTCCTCCTTCCTTCCTTAGCCTGATTACCTGGTCCTTGACTGTTGTTTTCCTCCTGATGTGGCTGTACAACAGTTTCGGGTCAGATTTGGCTTTCGCTGCTATGTCATTTTCATATTGTCTTTGGGCCTCCCTTCTTATCTGTGCATATTCGTTTCTGGCTCTACGACTGTTCTCCTTATTCTCCTGGGTCCTTTGCCTTCTATATTTCTTCCATTCCCTAGCACACTTGGTTTTTGCCTCCCTGCACCTTTGGGTAAACCATGGGCTCATCCTGGCTTTTTCATTACTCCTGTTACCCTTGGGTACAAACCTCTCCTCAGCCTCCTTGCATTTTGTTGCTACATATTCCATCATCTCATTAACTGGCTTCCCTGCCAGTTCTCTGTTCCACTGAACCCCGTTCAGGTAGTTCCTCATTCCTGTGTAGTCCCCTTTCTTGTAGTT